>NW_012115777.1:2699107-2724822 GCF_000951035.1 Colobus angolensis palliatus | reverse complement strand
GACTGATCTGGAACTCCTGGCCTCAAGTGATTCAAGATTGCCCCACTGCACTCCAGCCTGGGCGACAGAGCGAAATTCCGTCTCACACAAAAAAAAAAAAAAGAAAGAAAAGAAAAAAACACCACGACACATCAAGACAGAACACAAAACAAGAAAATGAAACATTTTTCCTGTTTTGAACAAATTGCATAGCTTGCCCTGCCCCCAGGTCGGTCTCTGCCACCAGAAACTAATTCTATTGTTTTCACTGCACTCTTTAGTATCTTTCTATCATTTTGTTTGTCTTTGATTTGTTTCTCTTTTGCTCAGTTTGGTTTTGCATCAGTTATCCTGATACAAAAGCACATCTTTTCTATTTGTCTTTAGACATAAAATCCTTCATTTTCATTAGATAGGGCAGTTTACTACAAGAAAATCCTCTGTGGTCAAAGGGAGTTGCCATGCGCCTTACTTTTCAGATTCATAAATAATGCTGTTCATTAGAACAGTGAGGTATTATGAATTGTCCAAAATAGAGATCTCCACTTCAGATGAGAATTAAAGCACTTTAAACAAACTCTAGTGATGTTAGCAAGATATGTTAGAAATATGGAGAATTAAAATATTTAAAGTACGCTTAAATAAATTAATAAAATGGTTATATCTTATACATTTGATAAAATTAGAATTGTGCATTTACATATAAAAATAACAGAGGTGGGCCGGGCACGGGGACTCACGCCTGTAATCCCAGCACTTTGGGAAGCCGAGGCGGGCGGATCACGAGGTCGGGAGATCAAGACCATCCTGGCTAACACGGTGAAACCCAGTCTCTACTAAATATACAAAATATTAGCTGGGCAAGGTGGCAGGCGCCTGTAGTCCCAGCTACTCAGGAGGCTGACGCAGGAGAATGGCGTGAACCCGGGAGGCAGAGCTTGCAGTGAGCCGAGATCACGCCATGCACTCCAGCCTGGGTGACAGAGCAAGACTCTGTCTCAAAAAAATTAAATAAAATAAAATAATAAAATAACAGAGGTGGTTTTTTGTTCTTCCCTTGAATGGGTGGTCCATCTACCATAAAATAAATAGTGCTTATTTTTCACTTTTGATGTTTGAGAAAAAATATTGCAGGGGATTTCTTTAGGGTCAAACTGTTTTTATAACTTTTCTTAATCTTACGTCATACAATTTATATAAAGGAGACTCATTAACACCTATATACAAGTGAAAATTGGAAGTTGAAAGTTATGTGGAGTTGTAATCACCACTTCAAAGATGTGTCAAACTGTCTTTATAAGAGCATTTTCTCTTGTTTCTTTTTTAACATCCTTCTTCTTAGAAATAACCTTCACCTATAGATGAATATCTGGTTGGTGGTTATGACAAACTGCTGTAATTACTTGAAAAACATGTCAACATGATTGTAGAAACTCTGTTTTGCCCAAAGGTTGATTGCGGCCCAGTTTCAATGTTTCTGACTGAAACATAGTTATGTTTTAAGGTAATTGTTCTCAAACTTTAGTGTGCACAAGAATTTCAGGTACCATTGAAAATGTCAATTTTGTTTTCAGCAACAGCCATTCCGATTACTGAAGTCAGACCAAAAACCAGCACTTACAAGGAAAAATTCCAGATGATTTTAATGAATATTGGCAGACCAAACTGAGAGAAACATTGTTCTAAACATCTCAGAATATAGGTCAGTTTTTAAAGCCCATTTGTCAAATCATGTACTTTCTAACTCTAAAACTTCTTGCCTATACAATGAGGTTCAAATATCTTGCACCATTCAAGAGCCTCCATAGTCTGGACTCAGCCCCCTCATCTATTGCCTTTACCCCATGCTCCCTGAATGACAGCTGATCAGGACACTCCTCCCTGAGTCGCTTTGCCACTCCCTCCATCCAGTGTCTCATATGTTGTACTTCCACCAATCTAAACCACCTGCAGTTATCCAAACATGCCATTCTATCTCTCAGCTCTGCTCTACTGAGTGGGTTTATTCGTCTGTACTGATTGCCACCCTACTCCCTCTCTTCACCTGGCTAATGCCTAATCATCCTTTAAGACTCAGTGCAAATCATTTCCTCCACAGCATGTCTTCTGAGCCTTCAAAAATAGGGAGGGTAAAGGAAATAAGAAGAATCATTCCAAATCCATCAATTTATACTTTCATTTCAATCCTCACAGAAACTAAAGAAGTAGGTTCTAAAAATCTTCCCAAATTTACAGATGGAAAAGCTGCAGCTTGGAGAGGTTAAGTAAACCTGCCCAAAGTCATAGAGCAAGCAGGTGATGGAACAGAGGCTCAAAGTTACTGCTGAGTGACTCTAAAGTCTATGCTCTTAACAATCACCCTAAGCACCCCAGGTTTCTTTAGGTGTTCTTCCCAGGAGTTCCCATATTATCCTACATAAATTCCTATCACAGGACACCACGCTGCGCATCCTTATTTACCTGAATGTATCCGTCACCTGAGCAGAAACTTCTTAAAGGCAAGCACAGTATTATTTCATTATTGTAGTCCCAACAATTAGCACATTTTGATAGTCAATAAACATTATAAAAGAATGTATGAGATGAATGAATGAATGAAATTTATTCATTCTATTAAATTGGGCAGGCTCCAAGGATACAATAAACAAGAACTTGGAGACAATTGGGGAAGACAAGCTCACAAGTAGTTTCATTAAAGCATGATACACATTCTAATAGGGTGCTTCAGGGTGTGAGGAGGAGCTCCCTGGAGGAGGTATGATAAGACATATTGCATATGAATAATTTAAATGGAAAGACAGATCCAGGAATAAGTAATAACAGTAATGAAGGACTAATAAGATGCTCCACCTTCTGGAATGTGGGCTTGAAGCAGAAAGTGATGAAAGAGCAGGCAGGAGAGGTGGGCAACAGTCAGATTGGCAAGGCCTTGGAGGAGCAGTGGGAAGGCATCTCAAAGTCTTGAAGAACCACAGAGTGACATATTAAGATTTCCATCAAAAATATACATATATAAGCCTGGGTGTAGTGGCTCATGCCTGTAATCCCAGCATTTTGGGAGGCCAAGACAGGTGGATCACCTGAGGTCAGGAGTTTGAGACCAGCCTAACCAACATGGTGAAATCTCATCTCTACTGAAAATACAAAAATTAGCCAGGAATGGTGGAGTGCGTCTGTAATCCCAGCTACTCAGGAGGCTGAGGCAAGAGAATCACTTAAACCCAGGAGACAGAGGTTGCAGTGAGCCAAGATCATACCACTGCACTCCAGTCTGGGCAACAGAGTGAGACTCTGTCTCAAAAAAAAAAAAAAAAAAAATATATATATATATATATATATACACACACACACATACAAGTAAAACTACCTATGCTGCAGTATGTGAGGATGAATTAGAGTGGAAAGACGAAAACTAGAAGCCAAGAGTCTAGCCTGAAAGCCACTGAAGTTATGAAGGCAATAGGGGAGGGCTACAAGGGCCCAAATGGCAACTATGGGAATGAAAGCAAGATGAATTGGAATATGGAGAAGGGAAGTTAAGAAGTAATAAGAGAGAAGTGAAGCACAATTTACTGAAGCCACACAAAATGGAAAAGAAAAAACAACACAGATCTCATAACCATTTACAGAGAAAAGTAGCCCAAATCATTTCTATTCTATTTTCAGTATCCTCGGGACAAGGTCAAATGATCCTGAAAGAAATAATTCACTAACCTGTTTGTAAGGAGTATCATTCAGGTAAATTTCAGTGTCCCCAACTGAAATCAAAACACTTTTAGAACAAACAATATCGTTGTCAAAGCATTTCTTGTTCTGGGCAATGACAGATACATCTGAATCATCTGTACTCTGAAATGTCAAAAGTATTTTATTAATACAAATATATACAACCTATATTATTTTAGTTATTTTTATTAAGAAATCTTAAAGATCAGTATTGACAATGGATTGCATTAGAACTTAAAAACAACTTACCTCTATAATAAAAAGTCATTTTTAACTAATAATGGGAAGAATTTTATAGAAATATAGTAGGATAGCTCAACCTTTAAACATCTATAATGTCTCTGTTAAAATTTTGATCCAGCCAAGTTTACCATTTTATTTCTATAGCTCAAATGTATCAACCATTATCATTTTCTTTGTCAATAATCAACAAAACAATATGTCACTTAGGGAAATCTTAAAAAAAAATTCATTTGATACATGTCTTTGGTTTTATTTAAAGGATATTTCTGGCTGAATAATTATTTGTCTATAAATAAGAACACAAATCGTTACAAAACTTTGGTATTTGTTAGTAAATAAAATAATGTGCATTGTTTGAGAGCTTGCTTTGCATTTTACATATATTATCCAATTTAGTTCTTATGTAAACTTTTTGAATTATGTATTATTTCCATTTTACAGATGAGGAAACTGAGGTTAAGACGGACTAATTGATTATCTGAGGTCGCTTTGCCACATAAGAGGAGGATCAGAGTTCAAATCCCTAATCTGTTTTGTTTGTCTTGATGCCACTTATAAAGAAATTAGGAAGGGTCTAGAAATGGTTGAGGAGAAAGACAACTTTAGATGATAGGGAATCCCTAACTTCAAGGAACACTGTTTGGTCTCTCTACTCTAAATGACACACTTCCACCTCCAGTTAGACCCCTTTCCTTAGCAACTCCCCACTGCATCCACTAAGTCACTCTTTAGAATCAAAGCTTCTAATTTTCTCCCCCAGTTGAATGGATAGGTTTCTTCAGTTGCACTAACTCTGGAAATTTCATTCTAAAATATTGTTTGTATCTGGTTCTTTAAAAGTTTTAATTGGCAAGTTATAATTGTATACATTTATGAGATACAAAGAGATGTTATATGTATATAATGTGAAATAATTAAATAAAACTAACATATTCATCAACTCATATACTTACAATTTTTCTAGGAAGAAAGTACATGCTTCTTGTCAAATTTTCAAAGTGGTCTTAGTCTCCCCCAAAGTTAAAAGTTACTATTTGAAGAGCCCCTTCACTAATAGTGGACAGTAGAAATTTCATTAAAAGGAAAGGAAGAAATGTGACATTTCTCCTTGGATTCAATGTTCAGTTTTCAAAGGGCCATACATATTGCCTGAATCTTTTCCATTTTGAGACATATGGGTCAGCGTTTATTTTCATAGTAAGAAAAAGTCATTAAATGTTTGGCAATTATAGGCCAGGCACTGTGGCTCATGCCTGTAATCTCAGCACTTTGGGAGGTCGAGGAGGGCAGATCACTTGAGCTCAGGAGTTCAAGAGGTCAGTCTGGCCAGCAAACCTGGTCTCTACTAAAAATGCAAAAATTAGCCAGGCATGGTGGCACATGCCTGTAGTTCCAGCTACTCACGAGGCTGAGGCAAGAGAATTGCCTGAACCTGGGAGGCTGAAGTTGCAGTAAGCTGAGACCATGCCACTGCACTCCAGCACTCCAGCCTGGGTGACAGAATGACTCTGTCTAAAAAAAAAAAAAAAAAACAAATTGGCAATCATACAGTTTGTTTTTTCTCTTTCTTTTTTTTTTTTTTTTTTCCAGGTGAGGTCTTGCCCTATCACCCAGGCTGCTGGAGTGCAGTGGCATGATCATGGTTCACTGCAGCCTCAATTTTCCAGGCTCAAACAATTCTTCCACCTTGGCCTCCTGAGTAGCTGGGAGACTACAGGTGTGTGCCACTACACATGACCAATTTTTAAAATTTTTTTGTAGAGGCAGGGTGTCACTATGTTGCCCAGGCTGGTCTCAAACTACTGGGCTCAAGTGAGCCATTCATTTTAACCTCCCAAAGTACTGGGATTAGTGGTGTAAGTCACCTTGCCTGATGATCATAGAGTTCTTGATGTAAATTCTCCACACTTAGTTTTTCACAACTAAGTGTGGCAATGTGAAAACTAGCTCAATTCATCTCTTATTTTGGCTAAATTCTTTCTGCCTTGTTAATAAGTGTTATAGTGACTAGAGGATAGGTTTTTAACTAATGGTATTGATGGAGTAATTAATGTGTCCCTCTGTAACCCATTTTTCCTTCATAGATGCTGGGAGCTTTTGCTGCTTTTTAAACAATCCTTTTGCAAAGCATTGCCTAAATTTTGAAAAGTGGAATAATAAGGGTCATTATGATGATTATGGCATTGTACTACTCAAAAAAATAATGTCATACTTTTCTGCCTTTCTGCATAATTTTCAAAGAAGTAAAAATATACAATTTAGGGCTTTGCTTTGCTCTTCCTCTTGGGAAAAGTTATTTAGATTAAGGGATGTGAAAAGCTGATTGAAAGGCTTTCTATTGCCATTATATTTTATTACTATTAATTAAAGTGCCTCAATGTTAGTTTTATCCTTTATATTAAATCTGAAATGTCAAGAAATATTCTATCTGTATGGTTTGTCTTATAATATCATGTTATGCTGACAGTAATTTGAAACAATAGCACTATACCTAAAAGTCATATTTCTATACTTTCCATTTCTAACATATTTCAAGTTAATATTAGGTTTAGAAATAATGCCACAGAGTTGCTAAGCAACATAGTAATAATGATAACAAAGCTGGAGGAAAAAGGTCAACATCAATGTGCCACATGGCCTCCTCAAAACCCTTTATTCTCAGGTACTAAAAGCTTTAATACAGAATATGCCCCAAAATGACTCTGAAACAGAAACTTAGCACCTTTCAAGGACATATATAATTATACTGGACATGTCAGTCTCAGCACCCATCATAGCCCCAGCCTTTTAAGGGTAATTATCCGACACAAAGTCTCTGCTGATACCATAGCCTCAGGCAGCCATGGTTTATGTCCCAAAGCAGCGCATTCATTTATGGGCAAAGGGACTTCAATGCTGGCAGAAAAAACGAACATATTCAATTCTCTCTCAAATTTGAACCAGAAAATACTGATTTTTTTTTTAATGTTTTGCAGTAAGATCTGAGGGTGAATAAACACGTAAAGGATGTAAGGAAGAGTGGGAGCTGACCAGGTAAAAACAAGCTGAACACATGAGGAAGTAGAAATGATGACCGAACTGAAGAAAAAGTGGAGAAAAGACACAGAAAAGAAAGTTAGACATGCTGTCCTGAGTAAGCAGAAAATAGGGCAGTCACACAGAGATTGTCCAAGTTGCAAGAATGACATCAGGTCAACCATGACTCTCTGCTGCCTGGGGCCAAAACCACCCTTCAGTTGACACCTTCATGAGGTTCTTGTTAGAACACATAAAAAGTTGGAAAAAAGAATGGTAAATATCATAAAAGGTTACAAAAAGTTTACGAAGATCTTACCTTGTGATCAAATTAGTTAAAATTGGATGTATTTTTTAAAATAACTTTAGTGTTAATAATGCACAATGCAAAGGCAAAATTTGGTTTTTTCTTTTGAACAACATTTTTGTTTAATATTAAGAGATAGTAAAACATTTTTATTTACCTTTTGAGTATACGGCAACAAAAAAGGGAAGAGAGAAATAGATTAAATTTACCTTTTTAACTGTCTTTATTAAGTTTTAAGATTATTTGGGAAACTGAGTCTCCTCTCTACCAAAGAGTAAAGGTTATTGCTTTTTAAAATATTTGAATTATCACTTTGATTAAATAAATGACTAATTTTACAGTGATCTGTGACTCTATTTCGCGATATCAAGTATTTTAAGCCTTTGATATTTGATAACCTTTCCAAATTCTAAATTCAGTCTTTTGACCTCAAACTAACTTTTTGGATATTAGGACTCCTGAAGTCCAAGACAGACATATTAATCTTCATTGGTACGTTAAAATTATACCAGAATCATTGTCAAATACGAAATGGTATTTAACTTTCTTTGAGTTATTTTTATATGAATGTGTAATTAATGTATGTTCCAAAATTATATCAGATTCATATAATTCTTGTATGTCTTAATCTATGTTATCAGGAATAATTATGACTATTACGTTAAATGATTGTATGCCACAGAAATAATCAAATTTCCTTGTCTATTGTGTCTTTAACCATTGCTAGTCTAAGACTTTTGTCATGCACAGACAATTATTGTTTTACTTTGATTCTTCTCAGAAAGCACTTTATAATCTGCTGCAGTCCACAACTTGCTTCCTTAGGGAAGTTTGTGGAAAGGACTCTGACAGGTGCTCTTGAAGGCAGGTTTCTGATTACTCTGGAGACTGTGTCATTAGACTAGAGAGAAAACTTCTGGGATTCTCAGCGGAAAGCAGATGTGTTCGTGAGGATTGCTGGCCCAATACTGGGCAGAACAGGAGTTAACAGCATGGGACTGAAATAATAGAAGACTGAAATATTTTCCTATGACTTTTTTGTTTGAAATATTGAGCTTCTTTTTGTTTTGTTTTCTAAAGTCAAGAAAAAAAATTCTGCCGGGCACGGTGGCTCATGCCTGTAATCCCAGCACTTTGGGAGGCCAAGGCGGGCTGATCACCTGAGGTCAGGAATTCGAGACTAGCCTGACCAACATGGAGAAACCCTGTCTCTACTAAAAGTACAAAATCAGCCGGGCGTGGTGGTGCATGCCTGTAATCCCAGCTACTTGGGAGGTTGAGGCAGGAGAATTGCTTGTACCTAGGAGGTGGAGGTTGTGGTGAGCAAAGATTGCACCATTGCACTCCAGTCTGGGCAATAAGAGTGAAACTCCACCTCAAAAAAAAAAAAAAAAAAAAAAAAAAAAAAAAAAAAAAAAAAAAAAAAAAAAAAAAGAAAGAAAGAAAGAAAACTAAAAGAAAACCTTTCTTTTGAGCCATTTATAGCTTAAAACAAATGAAGTAAAGCATGCTCTTGTGAGCAAAATTTGAGGCATATTTCTTACTATCTGATTTCTCCAGAATTTCAAAACCAGTTGTGAGTATTCTTAAATGATGGCAATACAGCTGTTTGCATAAGTTCAACAAGAATCTTTTCTGCTGTAACAGAACACAGTTGGAGACACTGGCTATTTTACCACGGCTTTGACTAGGATGGAATATTTACAGATATGACTGGACTGCTTTGAGGAATTTAAGTTGACATTATAGAGCTGACCAAAGCCTCTTGTACAGACTGGCCTGGCACCTTGTTTATGCAATTCCCTTACAATGTTTGTGACCTGTAGTAAGTGAAGCACATCACTTTCTAACAGGACTAGAAACCCCAAGTTATTTTGGAACCTCAAGAAGAGAGAAATTAACCCAATTCATATAGGTATTTGCAGGCACAGATAAATCCTTAGCTTGGCTAACCTCAAGAGGCTTTTAAAAGGTCTAACCTGAGATTATGAAAAAGTTACAACAAAGTCAACATAAAAGAGCCTATATGTACAATAATTATTCTTCCTGCACTTTATGCAAATAATCAAGCCATATATACTGTAATTAAAACTTATTTTGCAAGTAAATTGGTTCTGTTACGATTTGTCTTTCATAGAAATGAGGAACTAGAGAGAGAAAAAAATATCATTTGAAAAGAAACTATGGTACATCTTTTATTAGATTGTGGCCTTGTCCATTATTTCTTAGTTGTTATTATTTCTCTACAATTAAACATAAACACAAGAATATACTTTCCTCTTGCCAGGACTCAGAGTTAAGACAAATACTCTACTTGAAGTATTTTCTGCACAATCACTATTTGAAACTACAATGATAAATGTTATGTTTTCTCTGCTACAACAGAAAATGAGGGTAACAGGAGAAAATACTAATAAGTAGTTATTGAGTTCACCAAATGCCCAGCATTCTGCAAAATGACTTGGAAAGAATAATAAGAAATATAAGGTATTGTCCCCACCATCAAAACCTTAGAATTTTCTTCGAGAAATCTGGAGTATATACTTCACATGGAGTATACATAGTAGATATGTCTTTACCAGCATGCTTTCTATTTAATAAGCCCCTAAAATTGTTTTATTAAATGAATGAAATAATAATGTGAACAAAGATCACCACCATACATTGGAGAATGTTTGTAGAGACGCTGATACATGAACAAGAGTTTTAATGCTTTTGGTAGAAATGTGTAAATATTTTTTCCATACACGAAATGAAACCGTTTCATAGAATCTTTGTCTTACTACTTAAAATGATACCATAAACAAACATATTTAACAGTAATGATATAAACAATGGGAACATGTAATGTTTGACACTATATTGTCAGTGAAACTTTCTTTGTTCTGAATGTAACTTAAATTTGACCATGCAGAAGAAGAGAATAATTTCAGAAATAATTAAAATCAGGTTGTTAAGAAAGTAAAATGTTCTACATCCTTACTACTCAAAATATGGTCCATAGACATGGAGCATCAGCACTATCTAGTAGCTTATTGAAAAGGCAGAATCTGGGGGATTTGGCAAGATGGCAGAATAGGAACGGCTCTGGTCTGCAGCTCCCAGTGAGACCAAAGCTGAAGGTGGGTGATTTCTGCATTTCCAACTGAGTTACCTGGTTCACCTCACTGGGACTGGTTTGACAGTGGGTGCAGCCCACGGAGGGTGAGCAGAGGCAGGGTGGGGCGTGGCCTCACCCAGGAAATGCAAGGGGCCAGGGAACCAGGGAACTCCCTCCCCTAGCCAAGGGAAGCCATGAGGGGCTGTGCTATCCAGCCCAGATACTATGATTTTCTCACGGTTTTTGCAACCCACAGACCAGGAGATTCCCTCGTGTGCCTACAACACCAGGGCTGGGTTTCAAGTTCAAAACTGGGCAGCTATTTGGGCAGACTCCAAGCTAGCTGCAGACTTTTTTTCATTCCCCAGAGGCACCTGGAACCCCAGCAAGACAAAACTGTTCACTTCCCTGGAAAGGGGTTTGAAGCCAGGAAGCCAAATGGGCTAACTCAGCGGGTCCCACCTCCATGGAGCCCAGCAAACTAAGAACCACTGGCTTGAAATTCTCGCTGCCAGCACAGCAGTCTGAAGTTAACCTATGACGATCGACCTTGGTTGGTGGAGGGGCGTCTGCCATTACTGAGGCTTGAGTAGATGGTTTTCCCTCACAGTGTTAAGAAAGTCACTGGGAAGTTCTGTCTGGGCGGAACACACCACAGTGTGGCAAAGTGGCTGTGGCCAGACTACCTCCTGGATTCCTCCTCACCGGTCAGGGCATCTCTGAAAGAAAGGCAGCAGCCACAGTCAGGGGCTTATAGACAAAACTCCCATCTCCCTAGAACAGAGCACCTGGGGGAAGGGGCAGCTGTGGGCACAGCTTCAGCAGACTTAAACGTTTGTGCCTGCCGGCTCTGAAAAGAGCAGCAGATCTCGCAGCAGAGCACTCAAACTCTGCTAAGGGACAGATTGCCTCCTCAAGTGCCTCCTGACTGAGAGACACTTCCTAGTAGGGGTCGACAGACACCTCATACAGGAGAGCTCTGACTGGCATCATGTGGGTGCCCTTCTGGGATGAAGTTTCCAGAGGAAGGAGCAGGCAGCAATCTTTGCTGTTCTGCAGCCTCCACAGGTGATACCCAGGCCAGGCAAGCAGGGTCTGGAGTAAAACTCCAAGAAATGCCAGCAGACCTGCAGCAGAGAGCCCTGACTGTTAGAAGGAAAACTAACAAACAGAAAGTGATAACATCAACAAAAAGGACACTCACACAAAATCCCCATCCAAAGGCCATCAGCATCAAAGATCAAAGGTAGATAAATTCAGGAGGAAGAGGAAAAAACAGCACAAAAATGCTGAAAATTCCAAAAACCAGAATGCCTCTTCTCCTCCAAATGATCGCAGCTCCTCTCAGGCAAAGGCACAAAACTGGACAGAGAATGAGTTTGATGAATTGACAGAAGTAGGCTTCAGAAGGTAGCTAGTAACAAACTCTTCAGAGCTAAAAGAGTATGTCCTAACCCAATGCAAAGAAGCTAAGAACCTTGATAAAAGGTTACAGGAACTGCTAACTAGAATAACCAGTTTAGAGAAGAACATTAATGACCTGATGGAGCTGAAAGACACAACACGAGAACTTTGTGAAGCATACAAAAGGATCAACAGCCAAATGAATCAAACAGAAGAAAGGTATCAGAGATTGATTATTGACTTAATGAAACAAAGCATGAAGACAAGGTTACAGAAAAAAGAATGAAAAGGAACAAAGCCTGCAAGAAATATGGGACTATGTGAAAAGACCAAACCTATGACTGATTGATGTAGCTGAAAGTGACGGGGAGAATGGAACCACATTGGAAAATACACTTCAGGATATTATCCAGGAGAACTTCCCCAACTTAGCAAGACAGGCCAACATTCAAATTCAGGAAATACAGAGAACACCACTAAGATACTCTTCGAGAAGAGTAACCCCAAGACACATAATTGTCAGATTCTCCAAGGTTTAAATGAAGGAAAAATTGTTAAGGGCAGCCAGAGAGAAAGGTCGGGTTAGCCACAAAGGGAAGCCCATCAGACTAACAGCAGATCTCTCTGCAGAAACCCTACAAACCAGAAGAGAGTAGGGTGGGGGGCAATATTCAACATTCTTAAAGAAAAGAATTTTCAACCCAGAGTTTCATATCCAGCCAAACTAAACTTCATACACGAAGGAGAATTAAAATCCTTTACAGACAAGCAAATACTGAGGGATTTTGTCACCACCAGGCCTGTCATACATGAGTTCCTGAAGGAAGCACTAAATATGGAAAGGAAAAACTGGTACCAGCCACTGCAAAAATATACCAAAATATAAAGACCAATGACACATGATGAAGAAACTGCATCAACTAATGTGCAAAATAACCAGCTAGCATCATGACGACAGGATCAAATTCAGAGCTAACAATATAACTTTAAATGTAAATGGACTAAATGCCCCAATTAAAAGACACAGACTGGGAAACTGGATAGAGTCAAGACCCATCGGTGTGCTGTATTCAGGAGACCCATCTTATGTGCAAAGACACACATAAGCTCAAAATAAAGGGATGGAGGAATATTTACCAGGCAAATGGAAAGCAGAAAAAAAGCAGGGGTTGCAATCCAAATCTCTGATAAAACAGACTTTAAACCAACAAAGATCAAAAAAGACAAAGAAGGGTATTATTACTTAATGGTAAAGAGATCAATGCAACAAGAAGAGCTAACAATCCTAAATACATACAGACCCAATACTGGAGCACTCAGATTCATAAAGCAAGTTCCTAGAGATGAACAAAGAGATTTAGACTCCCAAACAATAATTGTCGGAGACTTTAACACCCCACTGTCAATACTAGACATATTAACGAGACAGAAAATTAACAAGGATATTCAGGACTTGAACTCAGCTCTGCACCAAGCAAACCTAAGAGACATCTACAGAACTCTCCACCCCAAATCAACGGAATATACATTCTTCTCAGCACCACATCACACTTATTCTAAAATTGACTACATAATTGGGAGTAAAACACTCCTCAGCAAATGCAAAAAAAAAAAAAAAAAAGGAATTCATAACAAACAGTCTCTCAGAACACAGTGCAATCAAATTAGAACTCAGGATTAAGAAACTCAATCAAAACTGCACGACTACATGGAAACTAAACAACCTGCTCCTGAATGACTACTAGGTAAATAATGAAATGAAGGCAGAAATAAATAAGGTCTTTGAAACCAATGAGAACAAAGACACAATGTACCAGAATCTCTGGGACACAGCCAAAGCAGTGTTTACAGGCAAATGTATAAATGCCCCTATAAATCTAAATGCCCACATCAGAAAGCAGGAATGATCTACAACCGACACCCTAACATCACAATTTAAAGAACTAGAGAAGCAAGAGCAAACAAGTTCAAAAGCTAACAGAAGTCAAGAAATAACTAAGATCAGAGCAGAACTCAGGGAGACAGAGACACGAAAAACTCTTCAAAAAAATAAATGAATCCAGGAGCTGGTTTTTTGAAAAGATTAACAAAATAGACCACTAGCCAGACTAATAAAGAAGAAAAGAGAGAAGATTTTCTAGTTTATTTGCATAGAGACACAATAAAAAACTGATAAAGGGGAGATCACCACTGATCCCACAGAAATACAAACTGCCTTCAGAGAATATTTTAAACACTTTTACCAAATAAACTAGAAAATCTAGAATAAATGGATAAATATCTGGACACATACACCCTCCCAAGACTAAAGCAGGAAGAAGTCAAATTCCCGAATAGACCAAGTTCTGAAACTGAGGCAGTAATTAATAGCCTACCAACAAAAAGAAGCCCAGGACCAGATGGATTCGCAGCCAAATTCTACCAGAGTTACAAAGAGGAGCTGGTACCATTCCTTCTGAAACTATTCCAAACAAAAGAAGAAGAGGGACTCCTTCCTAACTCATTTTATGTGGCCGGCATCATCCTGATACCAAAACCTGGCAGAGACACAACAAAAAAAGAAAATTTCAAGCCAACATCCCTGATGAACATCAATGCAAAATCCTCAATAAAATACTGGGAAACTGAACCCAGCAGCATATCAAAAAGCTTATCCACCATGATCAAGTTGGCTTCATCCCTGAGACGCAAAGCTGGTTCAACATACACAAATCAATAAATGTAATCCATCGCATAAACAGACCCAATGACAAAAACCACAAGATTATTTCAATAGCTGCAGAAAAGGCCTTCAATAAAATTAAACATCCCTTCATGTTAAAAACACTCAATAGTTTAGGTATTTATGGAATATATCTCAAAATAATAAATGCTATTTATGACAAACCCATAGCCAATATCGTACTAAATGGGCAAAAACTGAAAACATTCCCTTTGAAAACCAGCACAAGACAAGGACGCTCTCTCACCACTCCTATTCAACATAGTATTGGAAGTTCCGGCCAGGGCAATCAGGCAAGAGAAGGAAATAAAGGGTATTCAAATAGTAAGAGAGAACGTCAAATTGTCTTGGTTTACAGATGACATAATTGTATATTTAGAAAACCCCATCATCTCAGCCCAAAAACTCCTTAAGCTGATAAGCAACTTCAGCGAAGTCTCAGGATGCAAAATCAATGTGCAAAAATCACAAGCATTCTAATACACAAAATATAGAAAAACAGAGAACCAAATTATGAGTGAACTCCCATTCATAATTGCTACAATGAAAATAAAATACCTAGGAATACAACTTACAAGGTATGTGAAGAACTTCTTCAAGAACTACAAACCACTGCTCAGAGAAATAAGAGAGGACACATACAAATGGAAAAAGATTCCATGCTCATAGATATGAATAATCAATATCGTGAAAATGGCCATACTGCCCAAAGTAATTTATAGATTCAATGCTATTCCCATCAAGCTACCATTAACTTTCTTCACAGAATTAGAAAAAACTACTTTAAATTTCATATGGAACCAAAAAAGAGCCCATATAGCCAAGAAAATACTAAGCAAAAAGAACAAAGCTGGAGGCATCATGCTATCTGACTTCAAACTATACTACAAGGCTACAGTAACCAAAACAGCATGCTACTGGTACCAAAACAGGTATATAGACCAACAGAACAGAACAGAGTCCTTGGAAATAATGCCACACATCCACAACCACCTGATCTTTGACAAACCTGACAAAAAATTACTTGTCAAAAAACAAGTAATAGGGAAAGGATTCCCTATTAAATAAATGGTATTGGGAAAACTGGTTAGCCATATGCAGAAAACTGAAACTGGACCCCTGCCTTACACCTTATTTAAAAATTAATTCAAGATGGATTAAAGACTTAAACGTAAGACCTAAAACCATAAAAACCCTAGAAGGAAACCTAGGTAACACCATTCAGGACATGGGCATGAGCAAAGGCTTCATGACTAAAACACCAAAAGCAATTGCAACAAAAGCCAAAATTGACAAATGGGATCTAGTTAAATTCAAGAGCTCTGCACAGCAAAAGAAACTACCATCAGAGTGAACAGGCAACCTACAAAATGGGAGAAAAGTTTTGCAATCTATCTTTCTGACAAAGGTCTAATATCCAGAATCTACATGGAACTTAAACAAATTTACAAGAAAAAAAACAACCCCATCAAAAAGTGGCCAAAGATTTTAAACAGACATTTCTCAAAAGAAGACATTTATGCAGCCCACAAGCATATGAAAAAAAGCTCATCATCACTGGTCATTAGAGAAATGCAAATGAAAACCACAATGAGATGTCATCTCACACTAGTTAGAATGGTGATCATTAAAAAGTCAGGAAACAACAGATGCTGGAGAGGATGTAGAGAAATAGGAATGCTTTTACACTGTTGGTGGGAGTGTAAATTAGTTCAACCATTGTGGAAGACAGTGTGGCTATTCCTCAAGGATCTAGAACCAGAAATACCACTTGACCCAGCAATCTCATTACTGAGTATAAAACCCAAAGTTTTATAAATTATTCTACTATAAACACATACACACATGTATGTTTATTGCAGCACTATTCACAATAGAAAAGACTTGGAGCCAACCCAAATGCCCATCAATGATAGACTGGACAAATAAAATGTGGCACATATACACCATGGGATACTATGCAGCCATAAAAAAGGATGAGTTCATGTCCTTTGCTGGGACACAGATGAAGCTGGAAACCATCATTCTCAGCAAACTAATGCAGGAATAGAAAACCAAACACTGCATGTTCTCACTCATAAGTGGGAGTTGAACAATGAGAACACATAGACACAGGGAGGGCAACATCAAACACTGGGGCCTGTCAAGGGGTGGCGGGGCAAAGAGAAGGAGAGCATTAGGACAAATAACTAATGCGTGGAGGTGCTTAAAACCTAAATGATGGGTTGATGGGTGTAGCAAACCACCATGGCACATGTATACCTGTGTAACAAACCTGCATGTTCTGCACATGTATCCCAGAACTTAAAGTATAATTTATAAACAGAAAAGACAAGAAAAGGCAGAACCCAAAACCCTACTGCTGTCCTATGAAAACAGAATTCATATTTTAACAATATCCCTAGGTGATGTGCATGCACACTAAGGTTTAAGAAGTGCTGCTGTAAAAACTTCACATTGAAAGCTCGTGTATGCATTTATCACAAGTATTAGATTGCCAGAACTAAAAAATTATGTTTAAGCTTGTGGTCTCTATTCTCAAGTGGAGACTGTTGAAAAAAGTCAGACAAGTGATTTTTTAGCTTCATAATTCAGCCATAATTGTGCTAGTTCCTATGAGGAATCCAGAAGAAGTATACCACATAGTTCTGACATAAAATGATACACAATCTGGATTAGTACATAAAAATTATCAGAATATAATGAGCTGCTTAATTTTGACGTGATGACTATAAACACAATAGGATATAAGAACAGGACAGATAAGTGTGAGCTGAAAATATGATTTTGAGGGAGCAGAGGAAATCAGATACAGAGAGTACACTGAGAAAAGACATAGATGAGGGATGGAGTTGACAGAACCCTTGGAAAGACTGGTGTAGGAGGTTTGACTTTATGAAAATATTGGAAGCCACTGAAGACCATTGGAAGTCGCTGTAGTTCTTAAGAAGCAATGATATGATAACAATATGAGTCTCAGAAAGATAAATAGAAAGAAATAGTATATTATTGTGAGATTGAACTTGAGTCAGAAATATAGCCAAGAAATTAAGGGGCAGAGCTGTACACATCAATTTGGAATTCATCAGTGTGTAGGTGTGGCTAAGATTTTAGAAGTGGATGAACACACCAAGCACTAGGAAAAAGGGGCAGAGAACCACAAACAGTTGTCCAGTTCAATAAACATTCAGTGAGAAACTATGTTCCCAGCATGGTGCTCCTCCCTTGTGAAACAATGATGAGCAAGGCTTGGTCCTTGCTCTGAAGGAACCAAATCAGTCATCTCTGAGTGGGGGCTTATGTAAGAGGAAAAGACAACACAAGACAAAGAAGAAACCAGAGAGCGACTGAAAGATTCATAGTATCCAGAAAGTCAAGGATGGAGGTAACTTAAAGGAGTGTCAGAGGCACCTAAATCTCAAGGAAAATGAGGATTTGGTATAAAATCAACCTGAAAAGTACATTTGTTTATGTGTTCAAATTTCTAAATTGTTATCTACTTTTCTAAGTCTGTAAATTTATACTCTAAACCTCAGGGGATGAAAGGATTCGAATATTAAATTGTTAGCTAAAACAGGCTTGTTCAAAGGATGCTTAGATAAAGTATATTCATTAGTGTGCCTTCCTTAGGCTCCAAAAATAATCCAAACAGCACAAGACAAAAAAAAAAAAAATACCCTGTAGGCAACTTACCATCCGCTGTAATTACATGACTGCCAAATCCATTCCTAGGTATTTATTCTTTAAGAAACTTAAAATCATTCATAAAGGAAGCCAAGACAAGTACCAACAGGAAAATCCAATGATGTAAACCATAAGCAAGAACCTTGCTTAAGTTCAAAAAGCTACAGATTTTACAATTCATTTTTTATTTAACAGAATTAATATCAAATGGAAGATAGTCTGTTTTCTTGACTTAGGCTTAAATAACAGAATCACACACAAACCTCTAATAATATAAAAGTCATATCCAGAAAAAAATGCATTAATCATGGGTTAGTTTGCTGGAGGAAAAGATGTTATTTTGTTTATTCTTGTGTAACTTCTTTCTAAAGCTCACATTTTTCATTTAGAAATGTAAATCTGTGATCAGTAATGTCTAAAATTTGAGTATACAGGTAATTCAAATGCATTCAATGTAAGAAATTTTAAGGATTTTATCAGATATATAAAGCCTGGAGTTTACCAAAGCATATCATCAAAATAGCATTTCTAGAATTGAGCATAATATCTTTTTATTGTTATAACCATAAAAAATGTATAACCCAGTAATGGTTTAACGTGTCATATTTATATTCAGCAAACCAAATTAATAACAATAAAAATGGCTAACATTTATTGAACACTCACTTTATATTAAACACTATCTAAGCCTTCTGTATATGTTTATTTAATCCTCAGAAGTACTTTCACAGTTATTTTTCTCATTTTATAGATGAGGAAACAGAGGCACAGAACGTTTAAGAACTAGCCCATTACCTATAAATAATAAAAGTTAGGAATGAGTTAAAGAAATACCAAAATCTGGCAGAGATACAATGAAAAAAGAAAATTTCAGGTCAACATCCCTGATTAACATAGACACAAAAATCCTCAACAAACTACTAGCAAACTGAATCTAGCAGCACATCAAAAAGCTAACCCACCACAATCAAGTAGACTTTATTCCTGGAATGACAGGTTGGTCCAACATACACAAATCAATAAATGTGATTCATTACATAAACAGAACTAAAAACAAAACCATGTGATCATCTTAACAGATGCAGGAAAAAGCTCTGAATAAATTCTAACATCCCTTCATATTAAAAATCCTCTAAAAGTTAGGCATCAGAGGAACATACCTCAAAATATTAACAGCCATCTATGACAAACCCACAGCCAACATCATTCCAAATGGGCAAAAGCTGGACCTAATCCCACTGAGAGTGGAACAAGACAAGGATGCCCACTCTCATCACTCTTATTCAACATAGTACTGGAAGTCCTAGCCAAAGCAATCAGGTGAAAGAAAGAAATAAAAGGCATCCAAATAGGAAGAAGAAGCCAAAGTATCTCTCTTTACAGACAATATTCTTCTACACCTGGAAAACCCCATAGCCTCTGCCCAAAGGCTCCTATAACTGATAAACAACTTCAGTAAAGTTTCAGGATACAAAACCAATCTACAAAAGTCAGCAGCATTTCTATACACCAATAACGTTCAAGCTGAGAGTAAAATCAAGAACTGTAATCCATATACACACAAAAAAATACCTAGGTATACAGCTAACCAGGAAAATGAAAGATCTCTACAACAATACAAAACACTGCTGAAAGAAATCAAGATGACACAAACAAATGGAAATGCATTTTATGCTCATGGGTAGGAAGAACTGATATTGTTAACATGGCCATACTTCCCAAAGCTATCTACAAATTCAATGCCATTCCTAAGCAAAAAGAACAAAGCTGGAAGCATCAAACTACCCAATTCCAAACTATACTACAAGACTCCAACAACCAAAACAGCATGGTACTGGCACAAAAACAGACACAATGGAACAGGTTAGAGAACCCAAAAACATAGCCACATACCTACAACCATCTGATCTTTGACAAAGCCGACAATAATAAGCAATGAGGAAAGGACTCCCCATTCAATAAATGCAGCTGGGATAACCGGCTAGCCACATGCAGAAGATTGAAACTGGAACCTTTCCTTTCATTAAATACAAAAATCAACCAAAGATGGATTATAGACTTAAAAGTAAGACCTAAGATTCATAAAAATCCTAGAAGAACACCTAGGGAATACTATTCTGGATGTAGGCCTTGTCAAAGATTTCATAACAAAGACACCTAAAGCAATTGCAACAAAAACAAAAATTGACAAGTGAGGCCTAATTAAACTAAAGAGCTTCAGCACAGCCAAAGAAATGTCAACAAAGTAAACAGAAAAACTACAGAATGGGAGAAAATATTTGCAAATTATGCACCCTACAGAGGCCTAATAACCAGAATCTATAAGGAACTTAAACAAATCTATAAGCACAAAACAACCCCATTAGAAATGGGCAAAGGACATGAAGAGACACATCTCAAAAGAATACATACATGCAGCCAACAAGCATATGAAAAAATGCTCAACATCATTAATTATTAGAGAAATGCAAATCAAAACCATAATAAGATATCATCTCACACCAGTCAAAATGGCTACTAATAAAAAGTCAAAAAAACAACAGATGTTGGCAAGGTTGCGAAGAAAAAGGAATGCTTATACACTGCTACGCACTGCCGGTGAGAATGTAAATTGGTTTAGCCACTGTAGAAAGCAGTGCGGCAATTTCTTAAAAAACTTAAAACAGAATTACCATTCAACCCAGCAATCCCATTTTTGTGTATATACCCAAAGGAATATAAATCATTCTACTGTAAAGACACATGCACATGTACGTTCATTGCAGCACTACTGATAATAGCAAAATCATGGAATCAACCTAAATGCCTATCAACAGTGGAATGGATAAATAAAATGTGGTACATATACACCATGGAATACTACACAGCCATAAGAAAGAAATGTCTTTTGCAGCAACAGGGATGCAGCTGCAGACCATTATCCTAAGTGAGTTAACAGAGGAGCAGAAAACCAAATACCATATGTTCTCACTTATAAGAGGGAGCTAAACATTGGGTATATATGGACACAAATAGGGGAACTATAGACATTGGGACCTACTTAAGGGTGGAGGATGGGAGGAGGGTAAGGGTCAAAAAACTATCTATTGGGTACTATGCTACTACCTGCATGATGAAATCCTTTGTACACCAAACCCCAACAACATGTAATTTACCCACATTAACAAACCTTCACGCGTATCCCCAAACCTAAAATAAAAGTTGAAAACAGATATAATTGTTTTATAGGTTTTATAAATAACACATGAATTCGATATATCAGGGAGCAGCATACTTGTTTTTTACATTAAATCTTTACACAAATGCAAATAAAAATGTGTAACTGTGACCTACCTTTATCAAAAAAACCTGGCAATCACTGATATAGTCATATTCTAGTCCATCAAAAGAATAATAATGTCGGTCCCCATATATTGTGCACACTGCTGGGCATGGATAATATGTGCAATTGAACATTCCTCGTCGACAAACGCTATTAAAAAAAAACACCAGTTACCTTTCTAAAGAAACTTGACTCTAACTAGTGATTTCAAGTGACAGTAACTTTGGAATGTCTGTATTCAAGAGAACTCATGAGCCAATATCCCTTACGAATGCTGCCAATTCATTCTGATACCACTTATTATTACATTAACAAATTAGGCATACATTTTTTACTTTGTTTAAATAAATTATCAGACACCAAAACCAAGCCTGGGAATTGTGCATTGGTCACACAGAAAGTAGATGATAGAATGAAAAACTGAACACAGGTCTGCTGCTAACTGAAAGACCACAATGGCATCTCCCATATTTGAGTACATTTAAATGTATGAGACATGACATTGCTCATGACTTTAGAATTTTTGTCCTTACTTTAGGGAAATTATATTTCAAATTTTATTTTATGGTATTCTTTTGACTTACCTTGAAACTGAAAACCTTCCATTAAATACGTTCTTTTCTTTGTAACATTTAGCACTTTCTTATAAACATGAGATTTTTTTCCTATTAAAATTTTAGATTGTTGTATTTTACACTTTTCTTCTGGGCTGAACAAATATGCATAAAAATAATGGTATAGTTCCCTGCAGACAGTAACTGTCCACCAACTCCTGCAAGCCTTTAAATTATTTGCTCAGGCTTGATTTACTTTTTGCTGATGTCAGTGTCATTAAATAAATACAACAAGATGATTGAAATTAACACAATTACTTAGGAAAATATTTGTGAAATAAATGGATCTCCTTACCAGGTGTAACACGGTGTAGCAATCACTTCTCCTGAGAGATACTCCCAATCTTTCCAGATACATGGGCAGCTTTCAGGAACATAACACTTTCCTTTGTGTTCTGCCATTCTTCCAAATGAAGAATAAAATGCTATTTAGTATGAACTACAGATTTCAGTTTTAAAATATCAATAATCTTACCATATTAACACTATCATCTATATTTAGTAGAGCTGTCTAAGGCACTTTATCTAACCTATTGAGGAGTTGAATCCAGTCTTTCTCCCCACTTTTTCCACATAGTACTTTACATATCACAGTACTAAATGTCAGGCAAATGACTAGATGTGATATATTGACCTTTTTGCTATTCATTGAGTGCTTGAAAAGAAGACAGAATCCTAAATTTCTAATAAAGTGAGTCATTCCGAAAAAAAATTTATGGAGGAAGTGAGAGTCCCATTCTTCAATATCTGCTACTTAAAAGAGTCTGTAGGGCCTACAATTTTTTGATGAAAGAGTAAATTATTAAATGGCTAACATTTTTGTTACAAGATGTAGAGAGTAATCGAAAGCTTCTTTCTGAATGCTGAAAGTTGAAATCAGGAGAGTTTAACATAGGTGTGTGTGGAAATAAAAAACATTATATTAAGTGTTTCACATTGTTTATTTAATGTGGTAATTTTTGAATGTTGGTTTTCTTTCAAGTATTTTTTTCTTGAAAGATTATCCCCTGAAATAGTGTGTAAAAATGTCTATGACTATAAAAGTTAAACATATACAAATGTTATATTTTAATATACAATTTAAATATAAATACATAATTAAGTATAAAATTTTAATATAAAAATTGAACAAATCTCAGAGAAGAATTAATTTTGATATGTTATCTAAATATTTGATATGAAGATTAAATATATATTACATATAACATCAAATCCTTTAATATAAATATATATTTCAATATTCTTACAATTTTCTCTAAAAGTTTTAGTAACTTAAAATAAGGATAAATAGTATAACAATAATTTTGTTAGTAATAAATTATAAATATAATCAATATATAAAATAACAATAAAGATAAAAATAACATTAAATTTGAAAAGTAGTTGTCATTATTTAAATAATTTGTTATTATGAATTAATCTATAATGTATTATTTAAATAATAACAAATAATAAATAAATAAAAATTAAAAGCTCCTAAAATAGATAGGGTATAAAACTCTTTTTACATTTTGCTTTAAAATATAAAAATTCAAGATTATAAAAATCAACATGGAATTCAGGAACCCTGAATTCTTGCCTATTCTCTAAAATAGAAATAATTTCTCATGTTGTTTTAGCTCTCTGCTTTCTCTCTCATGGCTCTTTGTACACAGCACTGTAATTCCTTATTCAGTATATATGCTGTCCACTAGACTTTCAGCTTCACTTGAGAGGACCATAAATATCTTGTTAATGTTCATGTCACATAAAATGTAGCACATAGAAGACAACTGAAGAAACTTATTTATATAAATGATGGATTATCTCATTTAGATTTTTTTCTTTCAGACCAACAATGCCCTCGGTTCTACAATCTCTCATCCTGGCCCTCCCAAACTTCTCGCCATGCATCCTGAGCTTTGAATTTTTCTTCTGCCTGGAAAATTCTTCTCCCATGTTCCGTGTGGCAAACTTATCACTTAAGACTCAATTCAATGCAATCTTTTATGTCCCCAGCTCCTTCACATACTCCCTATACTTAGCAATTTTATGAACCTTTATTGGAGGATTTATCACAATGAACTGTTAAGTACTTCATTAAATATCTTATAGTGATAATAAGAACAATAACAAAACTAATATTTTTTACTGCTTACTATGGCAAAGTACTATTCTAACCATTTTAACTATGCCACTAACTGATCTTATCCTAGTGACAATCCCCTAAGGTAGATTCTATCATTATCTAATACATGTATTTTAGTACCCCCCATTCCTAAGGCTTCACACAATGCCTCAAACATTAGACACTTCACAAAATTTAATTGTTCAGTTGTTTCAGTGACGGAAACCTCACCAAAATGAACCACAATTCTTACATCACCAGCCAAAGTCATGGTTTTAATTGGCTTTGCTAATTAATGACTGATGAGCTTTTCATCACTACTCAAGACTGAAAGAGGGAAAAAGAAAACTTTAAATCACTATAAATTATAGGTGTATTTCAGAGAGATTGTTAATTTGGTTCTAGACCACAGCAATAAAGTTAATATCACAATAAAGCAAGTCACACAGATTTTTTGGTTTCCTAGTACATATAAAAGTTATATTTACATTACAGTCTATTAAATGCATAATAGCACTATATCTAAAAAATATACATGCCTTAATTTAAAAATATTTTATTGCAAAAAAATAAAATAAAAGTTAATGATCATCTGAGCCTTCAAGGAGCCATAATCTTTTTGCTGGAGGAGAGTTTTGCTTCAGTGTTGATGGCTGCTGACTAATCAGAGTGGTGGTTGCTGAAGGCTGGGCTATCTGTGGCAACTTCTTGAAATAAGACACAAGGCCGGGCGCGGTGGCTCAAGCCTGTAATCCCAGCACTTTAGGAGGCTGAGACGGGCGGATCACGAGGTCTGGAGATCGAGACCATCCTAGCTAACATGGTGAAACCCCGTCTCTACTAAAAAAATACAAAAAAACTAGCCAGGCGAGGTGGCGGGCGCCTGTAGTCCCAGCTAGTTGGGAGGCTGAGGCAGGAGAATGGCGTAAACCCCGGAGGCAGAGCTTGCAGTGAGCTGAGATCCGGCCACTGCACTCCAGCCTGAACGACAGAGCGAGACTCCGTTTCAAAAAAAAAGAAATAAGACACAGTGAAGTTTGCCACATTGATTGACTCTCCCTTTCACAAAAGATTTCTCTGTAGCATGCAATGCATTTGCTAGTGTTTTACCTAAAAATTTCTTTCAAAATTGGAGTCAGTCTTCTTAAACCCTACCACTGCTTTATCAACAAAGTTTATGCAATATTCTAAACGATTTATTATCATTCCAACAATGTTCACAGCATCTTCACCAAGTATGGATCACATGTCAAGAAAGCACTTTTTCAATTGTGATGTTAGGGTGTCAATTTTAGATCTTTCCTGCTTTCTCTTGAGGGCATTTAGTGCTAAAAAATTCCCTCTACATACTGCTTTAAATGTGTCCCAGAGATTCTGGTATGCTGTGTCTTTGTTCTCAATGGTTTCAAATAACATCTTTATTTCTGCCTTCATTTCGTTATGTACCCAGTAGTCATTCAGGAGCAGGTTGTTCAGTTTCCATATAGTTGAA
>NW_012115777.1:2697108-2698487 GCF_000951035.1 Colobus angolensis palliatus | reverse complement strand
ATTTCTGCCTTCATTTCGTTATGTACCCAGTAGTCATTCAGGAGCAGGTTGTTCAGTTTCCATATAGTTGAATGGTTTTGATTGAGTTTCTTAGTCCTGAGTTCTAGTTTGATTGCACTTTGGTCTGAGAGACAGTTTGTTATAATTTCTGTTCTTTTACATTTGCTGAGGAGTGCTTGGTTTCAAATAACATCTTTATTTCTGCCTTCATTTCGTTATGTACCCAGTAGTCATTCAGGAGCAGGTTGTTCAGTTTCCATATAGTTGAATGGTTTTGAGTGAGTTTCTTAATCCTGAGTTCTAGTTTGATTGCACTGTGGCCTGAGAGAGAGTTTGTTATAATTTCTGTTCTTTTACATTTGATGAGGAGTGCTTTACTTCCAACTATGTGGTCAATTCTGGAATAAATGCGATGTGGTGCTGAGAAGAATGCATGCTCTGTTGATTTGGGGTGGAGAGTTCTGTAAATATCTATTAGGTCCACTTGGTGCAGAGGTGAATTCAATTCCCAGATATCCTTTTTAACTTTCTGTCTCATTGATCTGTCTAATGTTGACAGTGAGATGTTAAAGTTTCCAATTATTATTGTATGGGAGTCTAAGTCTCTTTGTAGGTTTTTAAGGACTTGTTTTATGAATCTGGATGCTCCTGTATTGGGTGCATATATATTTAGGATAGTTAGCTCTTCTTGTTGAATTGATCCCTTTACCATTATTTAATAGCCTTATTTGTCTCTTTCGATCTTTGTTGGTTTAAAGTCTGTTTTATCTGAGACAAGGATTGCAACTCCTGCCTTTTTTTGTTTTCCATTTGCTTGGTAGATCTTCCTCTATCCCTTTAATTTGAGCATATGTGTGTCTCTGTGTGTGAGATGTGTCTCCTGAATACAGCACACTGATGGGTCTTGACTCTTTATCCAATTTGCCAGTCTGTGTCTTTTAATTGGGGCATTTAGCCTATTTACATTTAAGGTTAATATTGTTATGTGTGAATGTGATCCTGTCATTATGATGTTAGCTGGCTATTTTGTTCATTAGTTACAATTGAAAGAATTAGAGAAGTAAGAGCAAACACATTCAAAAGTTAGAAGAAGACAAGAAATAACTAAGATCAGAACCAGAACTGACGGAGATAGAGACACAAAGAAACCCTTCAAAAAATCAATTAATCCAGGAGCTGGTTTTTTGAAAAGATCAACAAAATTGATAGACCGCTAGCAAGACTAATATAGAAGAAAAGAGAGAAGAATCAAATAGATGCAATAAAAAATGACAAAGGGGATATCACCACTGACCCCACAGAAATACAAACTACCATCAGAGAATACTATAAACACCTCTATGCAAATAAACTAGAAAATCTAGAAGAAATGGATAAAT
>NW_012115777.1:2581807-2695018 GCF_000951035.1 Colobus angolensis palliatus | reverse complement strand
GTGGAGAAATAGGAACACTTTTACACTGTTGGTGGGAGTGTAAACTAGTTCAACCATTGTGGAAGACAGTGTGGCGATTCCTCAAGGATCTAGAACTAGAAATACCATTTGACCCAACCATACCATTACTGGGTATATACCCAAAGGATTATAAATCATGCTGCTATAAAGACACATGAACACGTAGGTTTATTGCAGCACTATTCACAATATCAAAGACTTGGAACCAACCCAAATGCCCATCAATGATAGACTGGACAAATAAAATGTGGCACATATACACCAGGGAATGCTATGCAGCCATAAAAAAGGATGAGTTCATGTCCTTTGTAGGGATGTGGATGCAGCTGGAAACCACAATTCTCAGCAAACTATTGCAGGGACCAAAAAAACAAACACTGCATGTTCTCACTCATAGGTGGGAATTGAACATTGAGAACACTTAGACACAGGAAGGGGAACATCACACACCAGGGCCTGTCATGGGGTCGGGGGAGGCGGGAGGGATAGCATTAGGAGATATACCTAGTGTAAATTACAAGTTAATGGGTGCAGCACACCAATATGGCACATATATAAATATGTAACAAACCTGCACGTTGTGCACATGTACCCTAGGACTTATAATGATAAAAAAAAAAAAGAAACCACTTTTTTTGCTCATCTACAAGAAGCAACTCCTCATCCATTCAAGTTTTATCATGAGATTGAAGCAAATCAGTCATATCTTCAGGCTTCACTTCTAATTCTAGTTTTCTTGCTATTTCCTTCGCATCTGTAGTTATTTCCTCCACTGACGTCTTAAAACCCTCAAAGTCATCCATGAGGGTTGGAATAAACTTTTTTCAAACTCCTGTTCATGTTGATATTTTGACCTCTGCCCATGAATCACTAATGTTCTTAATGGTATTTAAAATAGCAAATACTCTCTAAAATATTTGCAATTTTCTTTTCCCAGATCTATCAGAGAAATCACTATCTATGGCAGGTATAACCCCGTGAAATGTATTTCCTAAATAATAAGACTTTAAAGTTGAAATTACTACTTAATCAATGACTGCAGAATAAATGTGTTAGCAAGCCTGAAAACAACATTAATATATCATTCTGTATCTCCACTGGAGCTCCCAGGTACCAGGTGAACTGACAGTAAGCAGTAATATTTTAAAAGTAATCTTTTTTCTAGGCATCAGATCTCAACAGTGGGTTCAAAATATTCAGCAAACCATGCTGTAAATAGACGTGCTACCATCCAGGCTTTGTTTTTCCATTTACGGAGCACAGGTAGAGTAGACTTAGCATAATTCTTAAGGGCCCTAGGATTTTTTGAATGGTAAATGAGCATTGGCTTCAACTTAAAGTCACCAGCTGCCTTAGCCCCTAACAAGAGAGTCAGCCTGTCCGTGGAAGCTTTGAAGCCAAGCATTGCCTTCTCTCTAGCTATGAAAGTCCTAGATGGTACTTTACTCCTATATAAATCTGTTTCATCTACATTGAAAATCTATTGTTTAGTGTAGTCACCTTCATCACTTATCTTAGTTACATCTTCTGGATAACTTGCTGCAGCTTCTCCATCAGCACTTGCACTTCTATGTTATGGAGATAGTTTCTTTTCTTAAACTCCATGAGCCAACCTCTGCTGACTTCAAACTTTTCTTCTACAGCTTTGTCATCTCTCTCAACCATTAGAGAATTGAAAAGAGTTAAAGACTTGTTCTGGATTAAGCCTTTGCAGAAGGGAATGTTGCAGCTGATTTGATCTATCCAGACTACTAAAACTTTCTTCATATCAGCTAGCTGCTTTGCTTTCTTACCATGTGTGGGTTCGCTGGAGTAGCAGCACTTTTCATTTCTTTCGCGAACTTTTCCTTTGCATTCACAATTTGGCTGTTGCAAAAGAACTAGCTTGTAGCCTATCTCAGCTTTCAATATGCCTTCCTCACTAAATCTAATCATTTCTAGCTTTTGATTTAAGGTGACAGATGTGTGACTCTTCCTTTCCCTTGAACTTTTGGTGACTATTGTAGAGTTATTAATCAGCCTACTTTCAGTATTGTGTCTCAGGGAATAGAGAGACCTGAGAAGAGGGAAAGAGATGGTGGAATGGCCTCTACATGGAGCAATCGAAGCACACATAACATTCATCAATTAATTTTTTCATCTTATATGGGCACCGTTTGTGGCACCCTGAAATGATTACATGATAATCAAAGTTCACTGTTTACAAATTACAATAACAGATATAATGATAATGAAAAAGTTCTGAAATACTGCAAAAATTACCAAAATGTGACACAGAGTAAGCACATGCTATTGGAAAATGGCACCAACAGACTTGCTTGAAGCAGGATAGCCACAAACCTTCAACTTGTAAAAAAAAAATGCAACACCTGTGAAGTGCAATAAAGCAAAACACAATGAAACAAGATATCTTGTCTGTATCTGCTTTAAGCAGGTTTGGGCAGTGGGATACGAAATAAACATTTCCTGAGCACTTACTATATAACTGGTGTGCAGCATATACTCAGTCATCCAAGAAGTAAATATATTGTTATACCCATTTTAAAAAGAGAAACTTGAGATTTCAAGTGTTTAAGTAACTTGCTGTAAGGTACTTCAGCTTATAAGGAGGGCCAGCATAGAAGCCATTTCTATCTGACTTTTCCTCTATACTACTTTCCATTTCTGCAATCCACAGTGATTTCTCAATTAGGGTTATGTGGTCCTTTTAAACTAAAAGGACCTAAACTGCTGGCACTGTTAGGAGCCACATGAAACAAGTCACACTGGACTGTTGTGCCAAAATGAGCCAGACAAGGTCACACAGAAGACACGGCAAATCACATTAACATAAACAGCGTTGTAAGAGAAAGCTATCTTAACGAAATATTTCCAAATCTATCAGAGGCCTCTAAGTCAATTCTAACCACATTTATTTCAATACAATCAGAGAAGGTAGGAGGAAATCTCCTTAACATTTTGTAATGAGATTTAGCCAGTAAATAAATCATTGTTCAACTAAACGTCAAAGGTGACAGTAAATACATTTTAAAAGATAATAGCTTAAGCACAGCATATAAAATAAAATTAGGATATGGCTTTAATTAGTCATGCATTCCTAAGAGTCACAATCAAATCAAATAAATCAAGCAATGTTGTGGGTTTTAATTATTCTACCATAATAAAGGTTTTATTTCCCTTCTCCTTTTTACTAAAATGTCTTCCTTGCTTATCTGCTGTTTGGCCTAATTTCTACCTGTCTTTATTTTCCCAGCCATGGGCACTTCTTCTTTTGTGACCTTCTTTTCTCTGCCTGCTATGTCCTTTCTTTCTAAAAAGATTAATGCCAGTCCCAAGTTACTCGGCTCCTCAAACTCTTCCAGATGGGGGCCATTTGGACAAATGCAATTCTCCTGGGAAACAAACCACAAGACCTTGCTCTTCTTTGCTCCTGGTTTATATGAGCTGATCCCAGGAATCCCTTTGTGTGAACATGTTCATTGAGGAAGAATGGGTGACCTGTTTGCCTTAGACGGCACTCCCTCTGCACAGCCTCTATTTCATTACCAGAAGAGGGAGGGCCAGGGAGGCCAGATTATATATGTCCCTGTGAGGAAGCCAATAGCTACCGGATTCTGTGTTTGTCTTTCACGCATACTAGGCATTTCTGCAATGGAAGAATATTTACGAAGATAAGAGTAAGATATGCTGCCACAAAATAGTGGCTCATATTTATTAAACACCACACACACACACACACATCCACATATCACAATGCCTAATTGAGGCTTAAAAGGAACTTGCAGAAAAATCACTCCACTAACAGTGTCAGAGCTGGGATTTGAGCAGTGGGTGTCTGAAGCCAGAGCTCCCACTGTTACCCACTGCCCTTTGTAGCCTCAATACACTATTTTCTTTAAGATAAAAACAGTTGGCATCGCTATTACAACTTCACATCAACACCAGTAACTGCACAACAGCATATTTACAAATGCACTTGAAGAGTGTTTTGAATGAAGAGTGATTAATTGTGTCACTTTCTCAAAATTGCAGTTTCATCAGGGGAGAAATTCCAGCTTCATCCAAAAATGAGTTTTCTCCTCAATTCAGTGTATTCCATTAATAATATTTCACAATATTACATGAGCCAAGCAAAATAGTTACAATAGTCTTCTAGCTACCAACCCAGTTAAGCACTAGTCAGAACAACAATTCTGGCTATTTCTGTAAAGAATGTTTTCAGGAGATCTTGTGCTTTCAAGCCAATCCTGAATGTTCTGTATTACGAAGAAGAGGCTTACCCTGGAGCACAAACACAGCCACTTATACAGGGTGAGGACGGGGCGCAGGTGAAGTTCATGGCTAGGTTTGCACATGTAGTCTCACAATTAACACCACCAGCTGGTAATTCAGGGTCAGGAAACCTGCAGTCGAAATACTCTTTTCCCTCTGGGCAGATGTGAACTTCAGATGTAAGCACAGACAAAATGTCCTTAACTTGTATCTGCTCCATAGACAAATAATCATATTGGCATGCACTCATCATCAAAACAAAATTCACCATACAATATTTTACCAATTATTAATAGATGATGTTCTTACTCCGTGATTTTTAAGGAGCTTGAAAATATCCCCTAGCCAGATTTCCTTTAGTCACAAAATAGGTTTATTCTAAGCCTATTTTGAGTTTGAGAATGTTAGCTGCCTTCCACAAGACGGTAACTAACTAGAACATAATTTTTGAAGTCAAAAAACAGGATATTTTTATTAATTCGTACACATATTATCAATTTTTCAGCATGTGTTATCAATTTTTAAGCAGAACGTAAAAGCATTATGGCTTTTACAAAGCTACAATGAACACATGATTATTCTAAATCTCGCTTCACCTCGAGTCATTGTTTATATCAGTTCTCACTCTACCACAGAAGTGCAGAAGTAGACATAATTATAGTCAGGACAGAGGCTCCATATTCTTCCAGAAAGCTTTTGGGCTCTTAGAGATCAAATAAATTTCCTCAAGTGGGGCCAGAGGGATCAAATCCTGTGGGTTCCTCTGTGAGAAGGCTAGCCACCTGGGCTTCCCTTCATTGACCCGGAGTCACTCTGAATCAAATGGGGCAGTCAGGATGGCCCTGTAGCTACTGAATGTGTGTGGTCCATAAACATGTCTTGTAAAGAAGCCCTAGGCTTGTCTGAATCCTTGTAAAGTAAATTCAGGGCATGTAATTCAAAGCTCTCTAATAATAATATATACCAGGTCATTCAAGTACATAACAAAGCAATAATAGCTCACAATTACTTTTATCAGCCTACACTCTTCCTGCCCATTAAAATCTATGAAAGCAAGTGTTGTTTTATTATGTGCCTAGAATTTGCCCACAGTAACTGAGAATTTGAGGCTCTTTATATGATGAAAATAAATAATACATCTGGTCCTAATATATAAGACCTTAGGAAAGATATTTAAAATGACATTCTGAAGGGATGGCAGTGAATGTCATTTTACATGCCATGTTAAATTTATTGATACTAGTCCCAGAGCCTTGCTACTCTGATTCCCAGAGCTCTGCCTTGCTACTCATAATGCAGTCCAGGAACCAGAAGTACTAATGTTATCTTGGCCACTGATAGAAATGTAGAATCTCAGGTATCACCCCTGATCTAATGAATCAGAATCTACATTTTAACAAGACCCCTACATGTGCACACTAAAATCTGAGAAGTGATGGTCTAGAATAGAGTTTCCCAACTTCTGTCTCACAAATCGGTAACAATAGTTGCCTAGATACATATCCCTAAAGTCCTTGGGATGCCTGAGGTGGTTCTGCGGTAGGCAACATCTAGGCAGCATCCCTGGGTTGATCTGCTCTGCCCCTGAGCTGACTCATATGTTCAACCCAGAGCGCCCCAAAATTATAATTTTCAATGTGGAAAAAGTTTGGAAGCCCTGGAACACCATGTTGAAGAACATTCCCAAGGCTATAGCCATGCACATTGGGAAGGAGAGGTGATTTGATAACTTCTGCCAGGAGTGGAGGCGATATCAGAGCTGCATCCTCCTTCAGGAAAACGTCTTTTAACATCTTACCAGCAGAGGGCGTTGCTAATTCATCACATTTCACAGTCCCATTTGAACACTGGCTAGAAGTAAATAAATAGTTAATTTATGGAACGAAATCTGTTTTGTTTTGTTTTTTTAGTGAATTTCAACAACAATCTAATGTACAAGAATTGATTGAGTACATTATACAAATGCAATTTTTCTCACAGAATTTTTTACAAGCTATTGGGTTAGGTCCGATTTCAGGAACGCGCTATTTCAACACAACACTTTTTATCAAACACCTGTAAGTGTGGAGCATTGAGACAGGCATGGGAGATACGAACACCAAAATTCACAGTCCTTAACATAATTTGTCTTGTAGGAGGGGAAGACACACAAATAAATAATGTATGCAGTGTGACACACGCAACATAGAAATATGTTAAGAGATAGAAGTAAAACAAAGAAAAAATGTTTTTAAAGTCGGTTGGCAACCAACATCAGGGAATCAAAGGAAGTAAAGTCTGAACAGTTTTGAAGAGTGGATGGATGTTATGGCACACCTAAGGTAGGAAGGCTATAACACTCAGTGGAAAAACATAAACCATGAAGAAGTAAAGCCACATTCTACATAGCAAAGTGCAATGCAGGAAGGGACAGGCTGTGAGAATGCCAAAAGAGGCAGAGGCTAGCTCCTAGAAGATGCTAAGATTTTACCACGAGGTGAGCCATTGAAGACCTTAAGCAGAAAAGTGATATGGTTGCTTTGAATCATTTTAGCAGTAGCATTGAAGATAGGGTGGAGTCATAGCTTCCTTACAATTTACATTCTAAAGTCAGGGTAAAAGCCAAGAGCCACATATAGGAAAAATTAACCTTGAAAATCCCTGAAGAAGATAACATGATAGAAAACAACACATCAGTTCTCAATAACTCCAATGCAGTTTTTCTTTCAGCTTTGGACCAGATCATATGTTCTATATTTAAGCCCAGATGAAGAAGCTGACGCACATATACAGTCCACATCACATGAAAAATATGCTATGCATAGTTGAACACTAGAATGACATTCAGAGGTGTGATTCACCACTGAGTGAGTCACCTCTGATTGAATTTGCTCACACTTTGGCACAGAGGAACTGAGACAGACAGGTCTCAGATCACATATCCAGGTCTTCCATATCATACTTATTCTGGGACAAAGGCTTTTAAAAAGGAATGGCTAACAAAGTCACTATATTAAGTGAATTTTGATTTTTTTTTTCATTGAGGAGAGATGGTTACTTTGTTTTTGCTAAGTTTACATACATTAATTATGTTAAATCCAAAAAGACATGACACCTCGGCAGAATGAAAGAGGGGGAAAACTAGAGGCAAGAACACCAGAGAGGAAGGTCCAGGGAAGAGAGAGTGAGACACACTGATTGCTAAAGCAGTGATGATGGAAAGGAAGAAATGGCTTTTGACTACGCGTAGAAAGTAAAATCAAGTAAAATCTCAAGTTGCTGGGTATTTACTGATTAGCTGTTTTGAGCAGGAGGAAAGAGTTGAAAATGATTCCCAGAGCTCTGCCTTGGAAAACTGTGAATAGCAGTACTGCCTACCACAGAAAGATCCAAAAGCTAGTTGCCAATGTGTCTTGATGTGGAGAGGAAAAGAGGTGGAGATAAAGATAAAGGTAAATTGAACATAATCAATATTCTGTTGTGAATACAAAAATCAGCTGCAGAGCAATCAGGCAGGAGACAAGCACTGCAGAGCCAGGCTGCCTGGGACTAACTCCCAGCTTTAGTGTCAGGGTCCTTAGCTACCTGTATCCCATTTTCCTCACCTGTAAATCAGGATAAAGCAACATTGCCTATTTCTTAGGGTTATGGTGATGAGTATTTTAATAATAAATATTAAACATTTAGAATGGTGCCAGCACAAAAGAAGGTACACAGTAATGGTTAGATATTATTATTATTGTTATTATCTACTGTCCATTATTATCTGTAGGCACCAACGGGGCAACTAAAAAGGGGAGGTTAGGAATTATATGTAAGTATGGACTGCTGCATGGACATGCCTAGATTTTCAACAGAAAAGTTATAACCAGCATGAGTGTTATCCTATGATTAAGTGTTATCTTTCTAGTATTGATGGACCTGGGGAGGAGGCACACTTACTACTGTGCAGGACATTTTTCAAATCTTTTTCAAAATTGCTTTTTTTGAGCCATTTCAGTAATACTGTAGTATTTAAACACGTACTTCACCCCTAACTTCTATCTAATAACCAAAAATGATCAAAGGACTCTCATTTCACTGTGAGATACTTAAATTAATAACTCCTTTCTTCAGTTATGAGTACAAAACTTGGTTATTTCACTTTGAAATGTCCAATATGGATGTATTACGTATATCTGTGTTTGTACATATACATACAATCATATGATCATAAAATAGTTAAAGATTACATTGTTACCTTTATTTTTTAATTATAGAAGTCTTATTTCAACTTACAGTTTGGGTTAAGAAATTATATTAGCACATACATCATTTGTCAAACACAATCCCCATCATCAAAACCTACCATAAGCCCGAGGGTGTGGGGATGAGCTCTCCAGGTTGATAAACACTGCCTCTATAATGACACCGGCAGTGGAATCTGTAAGAAAAGAAAGTAAATTAAATAGGATATAATTTTTTTCGAAAACCACTAAAATTCAAGCCGACCCTGTGTTCTCCATTGGTCACTGTAAGGTACACTCTAAGGTCTGCATTATTCTACAAGACTGCATGCGATCCTATCACACAAATAGCGGAAAATGCTTACACATGAAGTTTTGTGTGGCTCCAGATTTTGTTTTCTAAAATACAACTCACAAACTGTGTTGCTTTAGTCACAAGAAAAATCACTGAATGCAATTCAGAGAAACATAACTGATATATCATTTAACACTATGTATAAGACAAAAGGCTTTACTTCATGTGTAAATTGAGAAATCTGTGAGTGCTGAGATATTAAAGTCCTGCTACTAAAATTTGCCATGTGACAGTGAAACAAACACAAACCTTGTTATTGATTTGACTATGGTAAAAAAAGCAGGAGTACACTTCAAGGTCAACCATCAGAGATTCCTTAGCTCTTTCAGTAGCTATTGATGAACATGTGCATGGTTTTTTGTTGTTGTTGTTGTTGTTGTTGTTGTTGTTTTAAAGTAAAGATGGTAAGAAATATTTTTTCAAAAACTTCCATGAAAGCTCATTTAGCCCATAAGAAGAAAAAGGGATTAAAACAGGATGCTGCCAACCTGTTTCTGTGACTTACATGGGTACACAAAACTTAAGAGTGTCTTCATAGAATTTGCCTTCCGGACAATTACAGCCTTCAGCACAGTCATCATTGCACTCCTCCAGGGAAGACAGAGAAATGCAGGAACGGAGGCAGAACGAGGAGCAGTGATGGTATAGCATGCCCTTCTGGCACACCACAGCTAAGGACAAAGGAGTATCGCTTGAGAAAGATTCCCATGGCACACCGAAACATTTTATGCCTGCTTAGAGGTCTGTGATAGAAAATGAAAGCTGGCCCATTACAAGGCAAGGAATTGGGAGACCCTTAACTTAGATGCTCAAAGAGCATCATCCTCAGCGAAAAGGAAGGACTAAAGCAGGGGTTGGAAACCTTTTTCTGCAAAGGGCCAAATGGAAATATTTTCAGCTTTGCAGATCATATAGTCTCTGTCACAGCTACTCACCTCTGCCCTTGTAGTATAGAAGCAGCCACAGACAACACACAAACAAATGGGCATGACTATATTTCAATAAATTTTATTCACAAAAATGCAGGAGACCCAATGGTTGTAATTTGTCAACCCCCAGACTAGAAGAAATTGGCTCATAGTATAGAAAGATGATAGAAAATCTTCTCTTAACTGCTGGGTCTTCAATTAAAAAGTTACCTCTAAGAAATCAAAATCCTAGACGATATCCTAAACAAATTTGGTATATGAATTTACATTACTTTTATATTTACATTATTTTTGTCTTAGAAAGCCAAAATTGAGCAATTCACATCAACACCAGCCAATGATACCCCTGGAATAACTGGAAAAACCCACTGAGGGAATGAGGAGGTGGAGAGAAAGATTCTAATGGGGGTGGAGGGGTGCTGGTAAAAATTAGCTGATAAAAAAAATTATAAAACACACAAGGAAACAATCTACCATGAATGAAAATGGCAGACAACATAGTGTGAAAATTAGAGCCCCAACAATTTGATAATAATTGCCTGTTGCATAACATCTATTTAAGTACAAGTCAATTGCGTCACTGTATTACATAATCTTTTCCATACTTTCTAATATTTAGATACGATATTTCCATGATAAGGATTTTTCAAATGTTTTAAATTATTTGTTGCATATTTCAAAGCATAGTTACGATACTTTCGTTTAACATAAAACTAGTCAAAAGTTATTGGTCTTATCCAACATATCTCTGATCTTAAGAAATTAAGTATTTCATTTGCTTTTCATGTTTGTACATTATGAGAATATTTCAAATAACTTATATGCAATATCAACCTTTCATTTAAAAAATAAAAGCAGTCATTACAAACATAGAGGTCTCTAAGGTATTATCTGATAGTCTTTATCTGTGCTGTTGTACTCACCACAGAAAGAAATCTGAGCTCTGAAATCAATGGGAATACCATGCTGGCTGCAGAGGTAGGCATAGTGGGCAAGAGCATTGCACAGGCAGGAGCTTCCACACTTGCATGCATCATGGCGGCAGAGCTGATAGTACAGGCCAGGGCTAATATAGATGTGGCAAGGAGCAAAGAGCTCCTGGTGGATGACATCACAGTGTGCTGCATACCCAACTAACAGACAAAGAGCCCCATTAGTATCTTATTTAACAGTTCAGATCTTACCCCTAAGTATCAAGTTCCAGAATTATCCAAGCATTTCACTTTCTCAGAAATATACTGTAGTGCATATTACTTTTAATACGAGTGAACAATTTCAGCTTATACGGTTTTTATTTTTTTTTTTATAATATTGGTAAGAGCACTTAATTCATATTCAACAGTCTTTCAGGAAAAACAATAGTGTATTGTACCTGAATAGCATGAGTAACAGAAGGGTTGAGAGAAGCAACGGCCTCAACCATCCCATTGTATGAGGATCATCTTAGGAAACCTACTATAAAGAATTGGGGTGTACTAGGAGGCTTATTTCCAGACATCCACACAAAATAAAGTGGTTCCAGATTATGGATGTTATGGCAATTCTGTGTAACACACAATTGTCTAGGAAGAATTGGGAATGATCTTATTTCAGTGGAGTCTCTGAAATGGATGGTAATGTGTCAGATGCCACATAGTCATTGAACTCAATGTCCGCACAATGCAGAGTGTACAATGCCAGGCAGATATTAGATGCTCGATAATGTTTGATAAATAAATCTATAAAGGAATGAATAAGTGAATAATGAATAGAAATTGGGGATTGGGGTATATGCTAAAGGCCATGAGATATAACTATAAAATCACCTGGGGAGGGGAGGACATCTGTGTAATCATTTCTTGAAATCTGTTGATTTTTCCCTTGAGAATGACTTATCGTATATAATCTTTTATAGAAGTAACCAAGTTTGACAAAACAATTCAGATTCCATCTTTCTGAAAGAGGGTAGGTTTGTGGTTTCTTGATATAGTGGACCTAGTTTGCATCGGTTTTCTAACAGATAAAATTAATCAATCTTTTCATTGTCATTGCCTTTGACAGACCAGATAAGCTGTTGGAGATCAGTTTTTTCACTACTAAGGAATTATACTGAACTTATTTTGTTGAGTATATTACATATATTTAGTATTGGTAAGAAAACATGGTAATTGCTCAAGTATGATATTTTTGCATTCAGTATGTATATGTATATAAAACAAATGACGTAAACTATAGCAGTATATAGCAGTATACTGTTTAAATATATATTCTTAATGTCAAGGATCCTGAAAGAGCAAAGTAATCCACCAAAAAGGCCTAATAATTTGTAGATCAAAGTATATTCCACTGACAAGTTAAGGATAACTAAAGAAGATCCTCATGAAAACAAAATATACTTTAGAATCTAGATCAGAGTTATTGACTTGTGTCTATTTATTTTCCTTTCTTTTGGGATCTTCCTGAATTTACCTATTTGAAATTGTTTTTTAAAAATCACAATCCATAGTAAAGCTAAAAAAAAGCTAATATCAAATATATATGCATGTATATAGCATGTGTACAGCTTAGGGTGCATGCGGGGAGGTTAGTGTGGGTAGTTCACATGATTCTTTTCAAAGTAAAGACAAATATCTCAAAATATAAACAGTCTATATATCCAGTTCAATATTTCAGTTTCATATATATATAAAAGACATGAGGTATGGGAAGAAAAGTGGTAGAAAATAGAGCAAAATAGCATATAATAAAGGAGGTAACTAAAAAATGACCACTGGGAAACTGAATTTATCAATTGAACCCTACTTCAACTTTAACATGTTGTTAAAAATAAAAAATAAAGTTGCTACAATACCCTGGAGGAAACCAAGAAAGAAACAAACCAAACAAGAGTAGCTGAAGGAGGCGGAGTAGATTAGTTGAAAGTTGGGGACAGAATGGAGGAAGGTATTGTTAAATGGGAATGAGATTAAAAGTAGTCATTCATGAAACCAAAAAACTCTAGTCTAGCCCTGTTATTATAGATAAGAAAAATGATCAAAGAGGTTACCAAACTTCTTCAAGTTTAAAAGCTGGCTTAGATTAAAAAAAAAAAAAATAGCACAAAGAGCAAAAGTATCTTGTGCTCTTTCCAGCATACCAGAATTCCATGTTAATAATAAAAACAATATGGCAATCAACAGAATCCTCCCAAAAACCACTACACAATCCATAAAATGCTAGCTTCTTATGAATGCTCAACCAATATGAATAATTTATTTTTAAAAACTACATCAAAATAGTGAACTAGCCAAGATGATTAAAGGAAAAACTAAAATTATAAGAATATTTAAGCATGTACATTAACTTTTTCACAATTATATACATGTGTATGCCTTGTGTATATCTTCCATCTGAATATATACATGTATATCTTTTTTATTGCAAAGTGAACTAGACTTTAACATGGTTTGCTGGGGCTTTAGTTTTAAAAAATGCAGTCAAAAATTCTTAGCATGTGGGTGGCCCTGTTATTACAAATTGGAACTCTGGAGCATGACCATCTCAAATTGTTGCCCACTCGATGGCACAAAGCCTCTTTGGATCACTGGCTTCCTGCTTATAAAGCCATAATATATGCTATGAGGAGGAACTTGTAATGAGATGGTAATAACTGACATCGAACATCCCTGGACTATCACAGCATTCTCAGAGGATTCCCAGAGGCTTTTCTTTAGCATTTAAAGACTGAAAACTTCCAAATGCTAGTCCACATCTGCAAACAAGGGGTTTTTAAACACCTAAAATATGAAAATTTATGAATGAAAAATAGGAAATAAAAGTCCTTGTCAGGTTCTTAAAAAACAACCTAGATTACATAAAAAGACATATGTAAAGGCATAATATTAAGCAAAAAGAAAAAAAAATACATTAGGAATGGCATTGATTTTACCATAATGAAGAAAATCAGAATTTAAACTCACCATCTAATCTTATAAAATTATAGTAATACATAGAACTTTTCCCTAAGTTTACAGCAGAAAGGAAGTTTACATGCAAAACTTACTGTTTTGTTGATTGATGTTACAGGGGTCCACCACTGCGACATGAACAGGTGCAAAACAGGTAGAAGAAACTCTCCACGCATTTGCGTGAAGTTGTGGTGTACCTTCTATCATGCCTGATGGAGAACTAGAAAGCAAAGATAATGCTCACCTTCATGTATCTCTCATTTATTTGTTCATATCCTTCAGATATTTAAATAAGAGAATACTATTTTTCATAATGTACAAGGAAATCTTAGAGCTTGAAATTTTCTACCAGTTTAATAAAAGTACAACAGTATTAAGCTCCATATTACTAACATTTTACAATGTACCAAATTGTAGACATACATGATTTTACTTAATCTTCATCTCAACCTTATAAGAAAAATATCTTTTCTCCCCATTTTACAGAGAAAGCAAAGCAGAAGCTCAGAGAAATATTAAATTACACTAAGCTGATAAGTATCCAAGCCACGATTCAAACCCAGTTTTCCCTGACTTAACCATACACACTCACACAACCAAAACTTTAGCACGTGTATAGTTTAGGGCGCACGTGGGGAAGTTAGTGTGGGTATTTCACCCGATTATTTTCAAAGTAAAGACAAATATCTCAAAATATAAAGAGTCTATATATCCAGTTCAATATTTCAATTTCCGTTATGAGATCTGAAATATCAAGATTCCATTATGAAGTGGGCAAACCAAATGAAAAACATCTATCTTAAAACTACAACAGTGTTTAGGAGACAAACACTGCAATTCCACCCCCAGCAGCCATTCCAATATATTAATTCATCAACCAACATTTATTAAGTGACAACCCCTATTGGACAATGTGCCAGACACTGTCAAAACTTCTTAGGGAATCAGGTTGAACTAGATCTCCCGCAGGAAGTTTTTAACCACACCACAACCCTGATTGTGTTAACTCCTCCACTATGGCTAAGTGGAAGAGTAGGCATTATCTCAGCTTTCTCTAGTGTCCTTATAGATGAACTATTTTCACTGGAGTTGCTCAACAGAGTGACAGAGAGGACAAAAAAAGGGAGCAACACATGCCATTTCCTTTTCGCCACCATTTCGTCCTTCTTTCCTTTTCCTGTTCCTCAAAATCAAATTAGCCCATAACAGTAAAGAACCACAACAAACACCCTAGTACAAAATCTCGTTTTGTTTATTTAAGAACACTGAGACTCAAAGTAATTGCATGGTTTGTGCTAGTTTATTTCTTCTCATTCTTTCCCCTTTCTTCTCTCTCCGCTCCTTTGAAGGACAATAAAACAGGTCAGGGTGATACTTGTAGTCAAGGTTTCCAGGTGGAACTTGGAGCTTGGCTCTCTGATTTCATTTAGTTTACTTTAAAACAATAAATTTTAAAAATAGGAGCTAAAATGTGGACCTATTTATTGTCTTTCATTTTATAAAATAACCTTTCAGCTCACCATAGTCGACTTACTATAATAAGGCATACAAAATATGTTTTCAAGTAATTAATATTTTCTATTCCACTGTGCCTGCATATTCACATTAACCTTTGTGAAGAAAGAATTTTAACTACTTAAGTTGGAAAGCTAAACACTGTTCACAAGTTATCTCTGACTCTGAAATATCATCCTGTACTCTTATCAAACCTAAATGTTTATATGTGGCAGAGACTGGTGCCTTAGAAAGAGGCAGACAGATCTGCCATTTCTTAAACATTGACTGCTGACCCATTCTGACAAATAAAGAAGAGAAAGCGGGAATAATGTCTTTTCTGAACATCATAGCCAAGCCACTTAATGTAGTTTCTGTTTCTCAAATGTGGTGAAGACATCAATATTTGACCTACAAATAAATAAAACAAAAAGCTAAATTACCTAAAAAACAAGGTACAGGAAGACAAGGAGATAAGATACAAGAAATTAAAATTTAAAAAATTTTAAATGCCAGTTCCCCTTGCTCATCCAAACTATCTTCCTGATACCCCACTAAACATTCTACCTCAGTTCAATTAACTGTCCACTATATGTGAGGTTCTATGCTAGTTCCTAAGAATACAAAGACCAAGGACATGACTCTTAGTCTCAAAGCCCTAACAGATAAACAAGACAAGAAACCAGACAGATAAACAATAAATTTTCATAGATAACAGACTGTCAGATTTAACTTTTTATGGTGGGACATGAATCAGCTTTTTGAGACAAATAATGTCTGAATTGGGGTGAACAATAAATGGGAGGTCACAAGAAAGATGAGGAGCAGGAGAGAACCCGAGCAGGAAGGAGAGTATGTGCAAGAGTGTTTTTTAAAAAGCACATATGTTTATTGCAGCACTATTTACAACAGCAAAGACTTGGGACCATTTGCCCATCAATGATAGATTGGATAAAAAGAAAATGTGGTACTATGCAGCCATTAAAAGGAATGAGTTCTTGTCTTTTGCAAAGACATAGATGAAGCTAGAAACCATCATCCTCAGGAAACTATAACAGGAACGGAAAACCAATCACCACATGTCCTCATTCATAAGTGGGAGTTGAACGATGTGTACACATGGACACAGGGAGGGGAGTATCACACACCACGGCCTGTCAGTGGGTGGGGACTAGGGAAGGGAGAGCATTAAGACACATACCTAATGCATGTGGGGCTTAAAACCTAGATGACAGGTTGATAGGTGCAGCAAACCACCATGGCACATGTATATCTATGTAACAAACCTGCATGTTCAGCATATGTATCTCAGAACTTAACGTAAAATAAAGAAAAAAATAAAATAAATAAAATTAAATTTAAGAAAAAAGAAACAAAACAGTATTTGGAGAGTAGCTTCTCCATGAAATGTTCCCTGGCTGCCCAGCCCAAAATGAACCCTCTACTGTTCTTCGAGCCATAATCAAAAACCCCAACACTTAATTTTTAGAATCACCTCAGTATTTATATACATATAGTTGATTTTTATATATAATAATTGATATATATATATATAGTTGATTGATCCTTGCCTAACACTAAATATTCATTTTTTAGCTATTTTTAAAATTAAGGTATAGCTAAAAAAAAACCATGTACATTTACAGAGTACAACATGATGTTCTGAGGTATACATTGTGAAATAGTTAAGTCAAACTAATGAACATGTCCATCACCTCACATTCTTATTTTTTGTTATGAGAACTTTTAACACCTACTCTCTTAGCAATTTTCAAGTACGTGTTACATTAATTATAGTCATTATATAATTAATTGATCTCAAAACATCTCCCAAACTTACACATCCTATCTAGCTGAAACTTTGTACCCTTTGACCAACATCCTCCCATACTCCCACCCCGATCCTTATCCCCTGGCAAACACTATTCTATAATACTTTGCTTCTGTGATTTCAACTATTTTAGATTCCACATATTTCTTAAAGGTTGCTATCCTCTCCTGATCTGCAACACAAAGCTCCGTGAGGATGAGAACCATGGCCTACTGCTTAAATTGCTCCCATTGTGCTTTTAGCATGATAATAAGTGTGCAAAGCATTTACACTAAATTATAAACTGCTTCTTTTCACACATAGGTGAAAAGTACCTGGTTAATACAAGGGGTACAAATATATATTGTTGCTTCTCTTCCAATGAAACACTAACAATCACAATATCTAGCAAGATAAAAAAAATGTTGCTTTAGAGGTATTAATAATACCAAATGATATCAATATTTATAGAGTATCATTCACTACCACTAATGCATAATAATATTGAGCTGTTATTTTTGTTGTTGTTTATTTGTTTTTTTGTTTTTAGGCAGCAATGTTTCAAAAATAAAATACGTTAAGGTTGATAGGGGTAGAAAAGAGAATAGTGGGGAGCAGTCAGCATAGCTGAACCACACTGCCTAAATCCAAAGCCCAGCTCCACTACATGTGAGCTAAGTGATCTTGAATGATTTATTTGCCACTTTGAGACCTTGGTTAGTTTTCTTATCTATAAAATAAACATATTAATCAGAGATTGCTCTACATTTTAAATATGATGACCTATGTAAATCTCTTGGAATAATGCCAGCTAAGCTATTATTAGTTAAGTAAACATTTTTAATGAATTTATATCCTTTAAATGATCAGTCATCAAGTTATGTTAACTATGCAGAAATCATACTTACAGAAAATCATCTCTTATGTTCCCATTAAAAGTGCCACACAGACCTAATGTTCTTCTTTTCCATGCACTAGTGAGCTGAATATAAATTCTTTCCCCATCTATAGCAAACAGAATCTTTAAACCAAATGTGGTTCTTAGAAGTATAAATAAGGATGACAGAGTTTGAATTTCAACAACACCTGCAGGAAAAGAACATATGTAAATCAGCTTTGACATTCACAGAGGATGTTCTGAAATGCTAGGGTACACCACCAGGACTCTCCTCCCCAGATACAAGGGAAGCAGGGGAGGCAGGCTAGTGATTCCTGCCTGTGCTTCAGGGTCAATCTTTGCCACCCGTGGCTGCCTTTTTTCCCTTCTATTCCTCTCCTTTTTTCCCTTAGCAGCCATTTTTAATAGTTTTTCAGGTCAACACATACTTTCAGTTTGCAAGCATCTCACAAGGAAGGAGGCAGTCCTTAGACATTTGAAATCCAATTCATTACCAAGTTCAGGCTTTTGTCCTAAACGTTTTTTCAATCTTTCTTCTTCTCTCCATCTCTATCATTACTGCCTTAGATGACCTCCTCCTCATTCCTTGCATGCCTTACTTTTATAACGTCCTAACTGTTGTCCATGTTTCCTGTCTAGCAACTCTCAAAGTCACTTCTACACTGTTGTCATAGTCATCTACCATAAAAAAAAAATAAAAGGCCGGGCGCGGTGGCTCAAGCCTGTAATCCCAGCCCTCGAGACCATCCTGGCTAACACGGTGAAACCCCGTCTCTACTAAAAATACAAAAAACTAGCTGGGCGAGGTGGCGGGCGCCTGTAGTCCCAGCTACTCCGGAGGCTGAGGCAGGAGAATGGTGTAAACCCGGGAGGCGGAGCTTGCAGTGAGCTGAGATCCGGCCACTGCACTCCAGCCTGGGAGACAGAGCCAGACTCCGTCTCAAAAAAAATAAAAATAAAAAAAATAAAAAAATAAAAAATAAACCTCCTTAAAAACTTACCATTTATTTGGTTGAACCATGAGATTGCCCTCTTTGTAAATAAAAATGGTCAAAAATGACAATTACATATTTGATTCATATCAAGTTCAACTTCCCTAGCCTGACACCTGAGTAGTGTGAGCATGCGATTTGTAAGATAAATCAGGACATTTTTGAGAATGAGAGTGTTATTAACAGCTATGCTGGAATGCAGGCATGAACAGGACCTGCCCTAGAAATCCACAATGTAAAATGCCTCCTCCACAAGCCTTTCTCATCCTTACCTACATTCATTCTCCTTTACCCTGTCTCTGCTGTAGGAATACCAGTCTAGTTCTGGTTCCCCCTAAATATGCTGCAAAAATTGACACCTCCTTGATCTACATGAAACATTTTCCCCATTCCCTTCAACCCGGCAATTCCTTATCCTTAAATGCTCAATGAGACAATCATTGTACAATAACCTCTTTCAGAAAACACTCCTGACCATTTCAGTACACTCTTCTCCAGGGCTGAGTGAGCTGCACCTCATTTTACACTCCCAAAGTCTTTATGTATGTCTTTGAGTTTATCACATTTTATTGTAAGTGGCTGCTTGCTTGTCTCTCTTCCCTTCCAAAGTCTAGGTCACTTGAGGTAAACACTAGGTCCCATAAACATGATTATCATCACTATCTGTACCTGACGGCCTGGTGACACACAGGAACTCAATAAATGTTAGGTAGTCAGCCTAACATTGGGAAAAGATCCCATTTTGTTGGTGTGTGTTAGTTCTTTGTTTTTTTGTTTTTTTTGTTTTTTTGTTTTTTTTTAATGTAAAGAAAGTACACTACTAGCATTGTTTCTTACCATTCAGGTTGAAGCCTTGGTTAGGACTAGTGAGAATTTGTCCTCCCCTACCAAGGGTCACTTGTTTGTTAAAATCATCCTCCAGAATCAGAGTTATAGACTGAAGGCAGACCAAGCCAAGATTCTGCATAAAAATCAAATTATCAATGAAAGGAATGGGAGAGAGATAGAGTCATAGAGATAGGAAGGTAGACAGGGAGATGGCAGAAGGGGAGAAAGAGAGAGGAGAGAACAAAAAAGAAAGAGAATACATATAAATTAGAATTTCTAATATATAAAAGGCTTGAGTATAAGTAATGTAATACAGTAGTTGATACATAACCCGTTTTATGTAGCCCCATTCCTAATAAAATATAACTTTATATAGTACATTAAATATATCATGTGTATACATACATTCTACTTAGAACATTAAATTAACATCTTTCAGTAAAGTACCAATAGTTATGTTTTCCATGGCATGTAAAGTATCTCTCTAAATTCATTCAACTGGCGTATTAGACATAAAAAGTCAGTTTTTATGTCTAAAGTCAGTAAAGCAAAGAACCAAAAGAATTAGACTTCTACACAGAAAGTTAATTCAGACTCTAATATATTACACAGAAAAAATAAAACTGGAAAAGAAGCAAATAAAGCAGTTCAGAATTTTTGTTGGAAATAATTATTTTCTATTAGAATAAAACTAGAAACTTAAATATTTTGGCAAAATTTTGACTACCTGCTTTAGAGAGATGAATGAAAGACCTGGATTTCTTTATTTAGAAATTATTGAGGAGTTTACTGTTTCAAGAAAAGATCTAAATAAATAAATATTCCAATATGTTAAGAAATTCATATCTGTTTAGAATGCTATGAAATCAGTTCAAAATGGTCAAAAATAATCTCTTTAAAATAGCTAGATTGAAGTAAATAAAAAACTTGGACTCACTGTACAGTCATGCATAAAATGTTCAAAAAACTGTACGTACAAACACTACTTTTTTAAAAAGAAAATGCAATTAAATATATAGTATTTAGTCTAAGACATACTTGTTTTCACAGCTTAATATCTCTGAGATCAAGATGCGTCAGGTAACCAATGGTATGTCATAGAATAATCATCAATGCTTCTTTCTAATATCTAGAATAATGATGTATCTTAATAATCAACATCATCTCGGTTTTAAAGAAAATAGCTATATCCATTCATGTTACAATTCTTAGTCTGAAATCAAGTTTAACTAGAAATCAATGCATCCATATTCCTCTGGTCATTTTGAAATGTTCTTACCTGCTCACAGGGAGCTTTCTGTAAAGTAATAGTGAATTTATCTTTTCCAGTTCCTTTCACGAGGATGTATTGGCACATGCCAATAAAAGAATAATGTCGACCATCGAAAGTTGTAAAGTGAGAATCACCTACAACTGAGCATTGAACTACCAAAAAAACAAAGATAAAGAAAAGGAGGTGGAGATAGAGGAGGAGAGGGAGGAGGATGATATGATTAGGTTGATCCTTTAAAAGCGGATCAACTTAGGGTAAATAATCATGCATCAAAACTTTGAACACCTACTGTGTTTGTTTAAAATTTACTGGTTTGACAAACTTACTAGACTAAATTGTATTAACCCATTTAATTTAGTGTTTATAAAATGATATTTATTCTACATACTTTTTTAGATTTTATACTATTTACATGATTTTAATAAAGTTTTACCAAAGTTGCCCACTCAACGCTGTCATTTGTTCAATTTTCCATGTATCCTCTGAGTAACTGCATTTACAGATTATTATAGCCCCTGGTATATATGAGATGTCTTCATAAAGATCAGTGCTATCTTTCTCCCCAATTTAAAGAAATTTGAAACATTCTCTATAAAAACATTTTAAAAGATTACCTGGACAGTCATGCTCAGTGCAGTTCCAAACTCCACCAACACACACACTAAAAGAAATTATAAAAATGTTAATTTATTGGCATAGAGAAACTGTATTAATGTTTGCATCAGTGTATTGATTAATGTAGCAAAGTATATCATGTTTATAGGTTCAGAATAATCTGACTTAAAAAACATACCTGCAAAAGTTCAATTGACTGGTAATTTTGAGCTGGCTAGCACCTAAATTATTATCTCTTGTATATCATATGTAAAAATCACTGACTATGGTGAAGATCAACGGATATTAAAAAGAGAGAAGAGATCTCCTCTTATGTCAGACAAATTCTACCTTCCACTCTGACATAGGTATGAGTTTTAGAGACAAAAGCAGAGTACCTATAAAACGGAAACAGAATCAGCATCTGAGAACGTGGTTAGTTATCCTATTACACTTCAGCTGTATACACTGACACCAAAGGCAAAAGCATCTGACAACATTTAGACCTCTGTTTCCTTTTATGACTGTCCTTCAGGGATTTCATGTCTGCCAACAGTGTTAGTTAGCAAATTTAATATGGAATTCTAAATGTTTCTAATCACGGACCAAAAATTGGTGACCTGGAGAGTCATGTTTTACAGTATGAAACAGAGAAGCCCAGAAGCACCATCAAGTTCTAAAAGTATGTGCAAATTAGTGATTACAAATGATAAGAAAATGCAACAGACTCATCATGTGGATACAAGATGTTAATAGAATTACCAAGGTAAGTGATAAGAATTCCATCATAAAAAGAAATACAGATTTCCCTTCCCCCAAGGAGTTTAAATAAAATGCAAGTTTTGTGTTGGAATTTGGGGAAGCTAATTAGTAATGAGTATATTCCTTTAAGCATCTGTCACGGTAAAGTAGTCAACTAGCCAAGTACCCAGAAATAATTGGCTGTACATTGATCACATACCATTCAGTACATTCTTGTTCAATTTTTGAACCAACTGAATAAGCTAATCCATGAAAACTGCACGGGCAATTTTCCAAGGAGATGCAAGTCCCATTGTCCATTATGAGGCCTATTTGAAAAGAAATACACACCAAAATTTCAAAAGAAATAACAAAAATTGTATTTCTTGAATATAAAAATTCAACCAATTTCTGTTGAACACCTACTCATGGTGCTGGAAATACAAATTTCTTTACTTTCAGTGGGATTACTGACAACCTGACTCTCAGGCAGTAGCTACCTTAAAGGATCTATTTCAGTAGTTTTCAATTCTCTTATCCCATGACTTGCCATCAAAAACTCAAGGTTCGCCATACAGAATAAAGGAAACCAAAGAGTGTTTCCTTGCATTTGAGGGAGGAAGGGAGAGAAGGCGGGAGAAAGTACATTTTTAGTTTAGTTTCTGTTCATTCCATGATGAGAAAGATTTACACTGTCACACAGAATCATAAAGAGCTAGGTACGGCTCCTCAAATGTCCAAGACCATGGGAATGCATTTGTTACTTCTCTCCAACAAGTAAAGGAGGTTGAACCAGAACTTAAATCAGCCATGTTACTAAGCACACTGTTTCATTCAGCTGACCTTTTTCATGGTAAGACTGTAGGAGAAAGCACTGACTTTATTTTGGTGCTTGAGTTTACATTCTGGGGCAAATGCCTTATCCTGTTATTGACAGGTCACAAACAGCTCGAACTAGGACTGGTCTGCCATACTTTGAGTAGCACTAACAGAACAATGAACAGAGGCCAAACAGATCTGGTTCCAAGTAATCCTCACTCAGTTAATGAGAATATTGGGAAAATCACTTATCTCTGTGATTCTATTTTTTAATCTGTAAAAAGAAAAGGGTTTGAATAAATCCTCAGCGTTCTTTAGAAACAGCTATCAGTATAGCAGATTCATTCCTAATTTTAAATTCTACCTCTCTGACTTGCTAAGTTACTTTTCATTTCAAATATTAAAACTATATCAATACTAAATCTTGTGCTAGAAAAATGTGAAGGCTTTCTCTCAAACTTCCTTTCCTTTTTTAAAAAGTGAAGTCATATAAATTGTTAAATACCATTAACTATTGATAGAACAAAAGATTTCTCATGGGTAACTTCAGGACTATAGATTCCAAATTTCCTGGGAACTTTAAAAAGTAATGAGCATTTTATCAGTGAAAAGTAGCCATTCCTCCTCGTCACTTCAAGGACCAAATTCTACAAGAACAGAAAAGTGCAATAGGTCTAATGTCCTGTGAGAGGACAGAAAAACGAAGATGTGATCCTTAGATCACTGGGTACCAGTTTCCATGAGTGGACACATGGTTTCTTCATGAAGCACTTACCATCTGGGCAGTAACATCCATCAAGGCAATGGAGATTGCTCCCGAGACATTGCTTCTCAAATGTGCAGGTTGGTGGACAACAACTGATACAGTCCCGATGGACAAAGCTATCATCACATTTATCAGCTGAAAGGGGCAAACAGGGGAACTTAAGTCAATTTTATTAGCCTCTATTTATTTTTTAAAATTATAATTTTATTTTTTACAAAAGAGTAATTTTATTTTTTACAAGAGTATTTGCAAAAAATAACTTTTAATTACAAAAAAATGCATACTTGTTTCAAAAAGTATGCAAGTTCATAGATATAACAAATCTTTGCAATTCATTAGTATTCAGCAGTACAGTGAGTTTTGAGTTCTAGGGTTAACCCAAAATTTGCGAAAGTACACAATGCTTGGGAAATAAAAAAACATACTGCATGCTGGAAAATCATCTCTCCAGTCTTGAATAGGGTAGCCAGCATGAGAACAGGCTCTAGCATACTCAGTGGCTGCTCGACAATAAGTTTCATCATCATCAGTTCTAGAAAGTGAAAAGACAGAACCAGAATCACATAGGAAATATTGACAGAAACCATACTTGGGGTCCTGATCCCTAGAAATGCTGAGTGCAAAATAATCATAAATAATAATAAAAATAATAATAAAGATAAAAATAATAATAATAGAGACATAATCTTTATCAAAGCATTTTAATACTTTTGTCACTTTTCTCTTGAGCCAAAGGAATACTGTAATGAAAAAGATTTATATTTTAATTATACCATTTTCCCCATAATCTGTGTATGTATTTTTTCACTCACACACGCAACATTCCAGGCCTTTTAGAATAAGTCCCATTAAAACAGATAAAATTCTATTACAACAAAAACAATAACTATGAAAGCTGTTTCCAAAAGATCATACTCTTGATTGTCCACATACTGGAATAAAACCTATACCAATAAGCTATAGTACTCAGAAGTATTTTAATGGTTCCTCAGCAGTCCTTGCAATAAGAATCTAAAGCATAGTATTCCATGGTGTATATGTGCCACATTGTCTTTATCCAGTCTATCATAGATGGGCATTTGGGTTGTTTGAAAGATTGAATAAATGGCATTTAACTTAAGACATAAAAGAGGATTTTGAATTCTTTCAAGTTTAAATTACTAAAGCTAATTTTTTTATAACATTTGCCAAGACTAAATAATATTTAATTATTTTCTTATAATCACTTCAGCAGCTTCCCCCCAAAATAATTTCTTATTAGAGCGCTGAAAATTCCCAAAGCAGATTAGCAAGGTGCTTTTCAAGTAAACAGATTTACGCTAAGGTAGAGGGCTTGTTTTCAAGCCAATCCAAACTCAAAATTGAATAGTTAAATATCTTAGAAGATAATGACCTTAAGAATGCTGCATTTTATGAGGCTTAACATTTCCAGTGTCACTATTGTAAAAGCCACCATCTCGAATTGCCCTTATCCTGTGCTACTGTAATGGGAGTCCTGCAGCTTATCTAGTCCAATTAACTGAGCTTTAGAAGGAAAAAAGGACTGGGCATATAAACCCCAGAGGCTCAGAAAATATTCTAAACCTACAAACAAGAAAAGTCTTTTCAAAACAGTATAGGCTAAAATTGCTAAATTCCTGGAAAGACGTTACATTTATGATTTACCTTCTAATATGTGCATTCTTTCCTACATTAATGGTGGTTTTAAAAGCTAGCAAAGGAGCTGAATATTGGTTTTCCAACTCAATGCAACTATTGCTATAATACTCACCATGTGTTGTCTACATTATTCTAGGAATCATGACAGGCACATTAATATGTGACACCTCATGAAAATGCACAATAATTGGGCAAGAAAGAAATTATTATCAAGAAAGAAATTACAATTTACTAAGGGGAAAATAAGTTTTTTTTTTCCATTTTGAATGATAACTTTAATAGGAAAAATGGGCATTAAAGAATCTTGGTTTTCACATCAATTGGCTTTGGCATGGCAAAATTAAAATCATTTCCTTGCTGCTGGGTTTGGCATTCTTAGAAGCAGAAACAGGAGGGCATAATTCAAGGATTGGTAGAGTATCATGCAAGTTTCCAAGTCAAACGTTATCTCTTCCATGGAGCCTGTGTAGGCACTCTCTGATAAAGTTAATAGTTCTGTCCTCTGCATCCAAAGCACTTTGCATTTAGGGCACTGTGTCATTTTTAGAGACCTGTTTATCTGTCCTATTAGAATATGAGTTTTTAGGACAGAGATCATGTCTAAATTTTTTCTGTTTCTCCAAGGGGTGGAAAAATACTCAGCTCAGAATAGATGCTCAAAAGATGTATGTTGAATTGAATTCAATACACTATCATAACCCAAGCAGGAAATTAATCTGTGTTCAACCAATTCACGTTTTCATTCTTATGGTATGGGACCCTCAGGATGCAGTCCCCTAATACAGGAAATGAAGAGAATCATTCATTTCCTACAGAATGGAAGAAAGAATGTAAATAGGTCTGGCCCTGAATGAAATATTGAAGGGAGTGAAATGCTGGCTCTGGCATTTTATCAGTGTCCACTTAATTATAATATCCTTCCTTTGGTATTACACGCCTGCTTTGCCCCTAAACCCAGTCTCTCTACCACAAAGGTATCTCTTAAGGTGTCAGCTGATTTCAGCCAGTACAAGTTGTTTCTCTATCCTACTATTTTCCCTGGAGAAAGCATCAAAGTTTCAAAAGTCAAAGTCTAAAAACTATCAAAATTTCTAAAGACAAAAATGCTAATTTCTCAATGATGAAATTTCAGATGAAGTGGGTGTGGCAGAGACCGATTTTTGTCTCCAGTTCCCCCTTCTTTTTAGTATCAGAACATCCAAGTTTTTGCCAAGTAGATGGCTGTCAGCCAAACACAACATTTTCAGCTTCTCTTGCACCTAGGTGTGGCCATGTATCCAAGTTCTGGCCAAAAGGTTAAAAGTGGAAGCATGCATGAAACTTCCAGATCAAAAGATGCCAGTCCTTTTGGGGTTTTTTCCTCCCTTTTTAAGAGCTAAAATGTGGACATGATAGTGGTGATGCAGTTTGGGCCATGAAATTGAAAATAATACCCTTGACAAAAGGAAAAATTTAGCAACAAGATCACTCAGTCACTGGAAAACTCATGGAGCAGAGCCACAATGCCAATCCAAGACCACTAACCAGCATGGATTTGTATATAAGAGAAATATGAACATTCTATTTAATTTAAGTCACAGTCATTTTAGCTGTTGAAGCAGCTAAACAATATCATGAACTAAAAAATGAAGAATGAATTTCCTGGACCTACAAAACAATATTTTATCTCAGACTACTTGACAAATGGGTGCTAAAGATATTAAAGATAAGGCAATTGAAAAGATGATTGGAGAATAGTCTGAGACTGAGCCACTGTGGAATAAGAATAATTTTTAATTCCATATATATGGCTAAATAAGGACTATGGCCTACCTACAGGCATCCTTAAAAAAGAGAGAGAGAAAAAAAAAAAGAGCTATAGCAAGTAGCTCTTAAATTAAAAATGAAACCAAATAGGGAACAGAATTTTTTAAAATATATACTAAGGCCACTAGCCAATATTTTAGGCAGAGTGGGGGCTCTTTCAAGGCTCCTGCATTAGTTCAGGAATCCTTGAAATTTAGAGACTATACATATAAGTCTAGGTATAACTGCACTCTATTCAAAAGTAAGAGATGTCACAAATAAGCTTATTTTAGTATCTGGGAAATATTATATTTATTATTTTTGTAATAATTTCAATTTAATTAAAGAGTAGTAGTTATAAATAACACAATTTCATACTACCTCAACCTTTCCTCTTTGTTCTCACCTTTTATAAACCTCTTAAAGAGCTACTCAAGATGTCATTTTAGTGGTTTTACTAAACTAAAAACTAGTCTGGTTCTTTATTTTAAAAGTTTCTATCTATCACTTATACTTCTTGGGGTTCATAAAATAAAATATACAGACATATTAAAAAATGTCTTTTTTCTTTTTTTTTTTTTTTTTTTTTTGAGACGGAGTCTGCTCTGTTGCCCAGGCTGGAGTGTGCAGTGGCATGATCTTGGCTCACTGCAAGCTCCGCCTCCCAGGTTCACGCCATTCTCCTGCCTCAGCCTCCCCAGTAGCTGAGACTACAGGCCCCGCCACCATGCCCGGCTAATTTTTTCTATTTTTAGTAGAAACGGGCTTTCACCGTGTTAGCCAGGATGGTCTCCATCTCCTGATCTCGTGATCCACCCACCTTGGCCTCCCAAAGTGCTGGGATTACAGGCGTGGGCCACTGTGCCCAGCCAATGTATTAAAATTTCTTTAGATACTCTTGAATGTTCAAGATGAGTAATCACATATACTTGTAATGTTTTGAAAGAAAAATAATTTTTAAAAACTTTAATTGTGGGTAATTTATGGTAGGTTCTACATTGAACTATCATCCATGAACACAGTATGATGAGTCTCATTAAATTTGTTGCTTGTGCGACCACCTATCCTGGATGTTCGTAACCTGAGACAGAATGCAGGAATCTGTGACCTTAGGTAGAAAAATATTACATGCTTATTTTCACTAATCTCCAACGGAAACTTAGCATTTCCTTCAATTATGCCTGTAGGTAACACATCACAATGTTCTTAGCAATATCTGTGACTTTGTCACCATGTGTCTCATATGTCCTTTTTTCATATTTTTTATTTTCATTTTCCATTGTTGCAGACTCACAAAGCACTGTTTACACTAATCACTATGTCAAACTGGAGTAGTTAAATGCGTGTTAAAAGCATATATATCAGAAACTTATTTTTTTATTATTTTGATAACTACTTTATTAGAATTAGTTTTCTTTGGTATCTTACGTGTTTTATTTTGTGCATTTCAAACACCATTTTTAAAATAGATCTATAAATTTCTCTAGACTCCCAGAAGGGAGTCATGGCATAAAAATGCTTAAGAGCCACTGTATTTTGTTCATGCTGGTTATGTAAAACATTTAGAACTACCATCCATATATAATCTAGCAAGGAGTATATATCCCCCAAAAACCAAAATCAATATATGGAAGAGATATTTGCACTCCTGTGTTTATTGTAGAAGTATTCACAATAGACAAAATATGGAATCAACCTGTGTCCATCAGAGGATGAATGGATAAAGAAATTGTGGTATATATACACAATGGAATATTATTCCGCCATAAAAAAGAAGGAAATTCTGTAATTTGCAACAACATGGATGAAACGGGGGGTCATTATGTTAAGTGAAATAATCCAAACAGAAAGACAAATATCACTCATATGTGGGAACTAAAACAGTGAATCTCATGAAGATAGAGTGTAGATTGGTGGTTACCAGAGTCCAGGAAGGGTAGGAGAGAGGTAGGGGATGAAAAGAGATTAGTTATGGGTACAATGTACATAAGGAAGAAATAAGACCTGGTGTTGGATAGATAAGTGGGGGGGGGCTATAGTTAACATAAATCAATTGTATATTATGTAAATGTATATTATGTAATATACAATAATAATAATTGTATATTATTAACTAGCAAGAAGATAATAATTGGAATGTTCCTAGCATAAAGAAAACTATTTAAGGTGACACATACTTAATTCCCTTTATTTGATTACATGAATGTATTAAATTATCACATGTCCCTGAAAGTATGGACATCTACTATGTATCAATAAAAAAAATTAGACTGTGACTATTATATAGCAAACTTTTAATAGCTGTTTGTAGTTTATGTTTTACATTTCCCATAATATTTTGTGAACAGCTGAAATGGTTAAGTAACAGAAGTGGCTATGGGTCTTCTTTTTGCATAAAGAAAATTTTATTACAACTACAAATCATTTCGCTTACTTGCAAAGATCATTAACACAGCTGGCAATATATAAATATGGATCAATGTACTCATGGCAGCTCAGAAAAGGAAACTGCAACAGTATCTGACACTTGAAGAAGATTGCCTGTGCAAAAAAAAGATGCCAGTCACTAGAATATATTTCATGGTATGTGTATAGTCTTCTACTATTTTTATACATCTATTTGCAAAATTTTCAGTTCTCACAAGGAAAAAGATGGTAACTTATACATTTTAACCAACATTTTTCTAACTACATTATTTTCATGAGTACTGCATTTATGAAATTCACTACATTCACTATTTCTAAAATTGAAGTGATTTCCTATTACATTTCCTTGATATAATATTTTCAAATTACATTGTGCTTACACTAAAATGCCTAGCTAATTATACAAATAAGATATACATGTGTTCTGTCTGACATGCCCACATTTCTCACATCAAATTTACCTCAAATGCTGGCATTCCACTGGAGCATGGATTTGGAAAATCTGAGGGTATGCGTACACATTTGGTGTCATCTGGAGTTTGCACCGACCAACTATTTGCAAACATAGCGATGTCTTCTGTATAGTCCTCTATTTCACACAAGCACACACACACACACAAACAGGTGTGATCATATCATTTTCCACAAACATAGACACGGTTCTTCAACACAAACTTCCTGGTCAAAACATTAAACTCAGTAACATTATAATTACCAGTGTGATATTAGATATTAATATCTAAACCTTTGTTATTTTAGCATAATAAAAACAAATTGAACAAAATGTGGGTACTAAATAAAAGTTCCATTGGAAAGAAAAAGGAAACTGCATTCAAACAACATAGGGAAGGACTGAAGGTGAGTGAGTACAGCGTACACACCGGTGAAGCATTAATTGCCAGTGTTCAATCAGTGCTGTTGAAAGGAGAAAAAATACGTGTAAAATGAAAAAACATATATAAAAGTTTAGTGCACAAATTATCAGACAGCTCTCTCATTATATTTAATATTAGTAAGAACCTTTTTAAAATTGCAGTTATATTTGGTGGGGAGGGTCCGCACAAAAAAAAAATGTCAAATTCTTTGGGACATTTCAGAGGACAGTCACATAGAAAATGAAAGACTAGAAAACACATCAGTAGAAGAGAAGACTACAAAGCATATCTATTTCATCTAAATATGATGAACAGTGTTTTGAAACATGCTCAGGAAAGACATCCCTATTGACAATACTGAAGCTAATTCAGCATTAATCTCAGGCAAGATTCAGGAGTTAATGTGTGGGCAACAACGAACAACAAACAGATATTTGGTAGTGAGTGCTATGACTCCATAACAGAGTGCTGTCTGTTCTAAATCAAGTTTTTAAGTTGTCTCTCTACCTGAGTAGTTCAGGGAATGATGCAAAAATTAATCCTTCCCCTCTTCCATTTAGACAAAGGCTGAATCTCAAAGCTTAAAGACTTGGCAAAACCAAACAAGATGACATCTCAAAGTCCCATGTAAGACAGACTTCAGATTTGAGATTGGAGTTCTCCACCATCTAGATTGGCATGGTCACAAGTCAACAACTGATGACAATCTATTGCACCACTAGAGTCAGAAATCTCAAGCCAAATGTTTGCCACTCTCTCTGAATATCTTCAAAGTAGAAAAATAATGTGTGCATGCCACTACCAAACACTGGGAAGTGAGGGGCTTTAATATATGTAAGAATGCTTTGCTCTCTTGGTGTAAAATCTTAAACTTTACCACAGCCTAGCAGACTTTGCATGAGCTGGACCTGCTCTCCCCTTACTCCCACCCCGCTCTGCTCTTCCTATATCTTCTGCACCTTTTCTTGCTCAACCTACTCCAGTCATATTGACTTTGTGCTGTTTTTCAAACACTCAAACTCATTCCCACCTCAGAACACTTGCTGTTGTTTTTCCTCCTTCAAAACCACTCTTTCCTAAAATCTTCTCACTGTTGCCTCCCTTACTTGATGTAGGCCTCTGTTTAATGTACTCTTTCTCGGCCACGTGATCTAGACTAGCACCAATCACACACTTGCTCCATCACTCTTTACCTTCTTTCTCTACCTTTATTCTTTCATGGCTGCTATTGCTCACAAAAATTATATTTAGCTCTGTTTATCTTATTTTCCATTACAATACGTACTACATGAGGGCAGAGAGCTTGTCTCAGCTGTTCTATTGTTGTATCCCTAGAGTAGTATCTGGCATATAGTAGGTACTCAAAATATATTTGCTAAATAAGTGAATGAATACATATAGGGGAATTTTTGAAATTTATTAAAGAGATTATTAGAATCCTAGGGCTTTCGGGCTGGGTGCAGTGACTCACGCCTGTAATCCCAGCACTCTGGGAGGCTGAGGTGGGTGGATCACAGGAGGTCAGGAGTGTGAGACCGGCCTGGCCAACATGGCAAAACCCCATCTCTAATAAGAATACAAAAACTAGCCAGACATGGTGGTGCACGCCTATAATCCCAGCTACTCAGGAGGCTGAGACACGAGACTTGCTTGAACCCGGGAGGAGGAGATTACAGTCAGCCAAGATCGCGCCACTGCACTCCAGCCTGGGTGACAGAGCAAGACCCTGTCTCAAAAAAAAAAAAGAAGAAGAAGAAGAGGAAGAAAAGAAAAGAAAAAAGAAAAAAAGAAAGACAAGAACAAAAAGAATCCGAGGGCTTTCTAATTTGTCTGGCCTGCTGCTTTGTCTCTGCTGTCACTGAACCGTTGCACACTGAGGAAAGTACGGGCCTGCTATAATATACTTTTTAAAAATGGAAAAACTGATGTCCTTTTTAAGTACACTTATAGTTACATTTCCTTTCAAAACATTTTTTAGAGGTCTGAAGACACAAAAATATTTTCTAAAAACCCTCTTATTTCAATGCTTACACTCGAATTTTAATGTTACTAAACAACCTGGCCAATCCCTTAGAGTTCACTTTAATTGCTGCTTTTGAACCACGTATTTAGCTATTTTACATTGCATCAAGAGTCCTAAAAGTTGTTTCTCAGGAGATTTTTAAATCCATATCTAATGGTGGTGTAGGAGCCTGCTAAACTAAAATTAAAATACATTGTATAAAATATGCTCTAAGTAGAGTAATTTATTGTCCATATTGGGACATTTCTGAGAGAGAAAGGGAGGCATTATTAATTATTATGCTGGGAAAAAAAATGAAAGTAGACCAGGACTTCTACGTTGTCGCATAGCTAGATGTAGACATGAATTATGGAAACAGAATTCTCAACTAGACAACAAATTATATTTCTTCCTATGTGTACAGAAAATCTGACAAGTCTAATTTCTTTGTGAAGTCATCCCTGAAGGATGAGTTGGAATGCAGAGAGAAATGCAATTTTAATCACCATTAAGAAACTATGCATTCAGTGGCATTCAATCAAACTCACTTTCTCTAAAGACTTTTCTAATCAGCAAAATACAGGTTGAGTTTCAAGAAAATATCAGGCTTCTTAAAGCTAAAGGTAATACTGCTTATCTGTAGCTATTTTCTTGCATTATTATACTATGGGAGGAAATAGAAAGGCAGTTTCTTGTCAAAGTTTTTGTAAGTCAGGTTTTTTAAAAAATTACTCTGCCTTACACTGTGAAGTAAATAACATTGTGAAGTAGCTGAAATATTTCCTTAGGTCTTTCCCATATACTTTCCGGAATCCTTCTTGCCTTCTGCCACTTCAGCCATAATTCAGTTCAACTGCCTACTGCCAGTCTTCCTCCACTTCTAATCCACTGACACCCTTGTGCATGCTGGCCCAGTTGGCTCACTGTGAACAACTATTTTATGTTCCAGGTTATCTGGAATGTACAAATCTGTCTGGCCCTTAACTCAAATCTAAGTCTTCCTGCCTCTAACAAGAGCAGATGTTATTTTCTATCCTGACCTCCATACTGTGTTCCCTGGGCATCCCAGGAGGAGTTGCCCAAAGCAGCAGTCTTTCCCTTTTTTTTTTTTTTTCTTTTTTTGAGACAGAGTCTTGCTCTGTGTCTAGGCTGGAGTACAGTGGCATGATGATCTCTGCTCACTGCAGTCTCCACCTCCCATGTTCAAGCAATTCTCCTGCCTCAGCCTCCCGAGTAGCTGGGATTACAGGTGTCTGCCACTACGCCCAGCTAATTTTTGTATTTTTAGTAGAGACAGGGTTTCACCATGTTGGTTGGGCTGGTCTTGAACTCCTGACCTCAGGTGATCCACCTGCCTCAGCCTTCCAAAGTGCTGAGATTACAGGAGTGAGCCACCACACCCGGCCTACCCCAAAGCAGTCTTTTCTAACTCTAACACAGAGAACTGGACTAAGTATTTTTTTTTTTTCATGAAGCTTTGATACAGAAGAAAAAGAAATCAGCAATTACCATCTGACTCATTCTGCTTGCATCCAAAACCCTACTTCCTAATACAGTCTCAAGATTCCAAATTTGTGACCCCTCTCATTGCAAATGCCAACTGGGTGCAAAACACCATTTCAAGATGATCCCAGTACTATACATTTGTATTGTGCTCAGAGACTTTTAAACACTTTCATTTACATTTTCTCGTTCAATATTTACTGGCTGGGAAGCTCCCAGAGTCATTATCATTATCTCTATTTTACATATGAGGAAATTGACTTTTTGGAGCCCTGCTCTCCACTCTAGCTACTAGTAAACTAATCCTGATGATGTATTATCTTGAGCAAAACATTTGCATTTTAATAAAGTCTTCTCAAAGCAATGTAGAGACATTTTCAAACGTTTTTATTTCAGCCCCATTATAGGCTTATGAAGAAATACTTGGAGATGACTATAAATTAAATTAAATGTATTGAGTATTATCTATGTGCCAGGAACTGTACTAAGTATTTTACACCAATTGTCTTATTTAATCCTTGTGACCCTTATGAAGTATATGCTCTTACTATTTCATTAAACTTATAAAGTTTAATAAGTGATAAAGCTGAATTTGAATCATGCAGTCTGACTCCAGAGCCCACACTCTATGTAGTCCTTTCACCATCCTTTAAAACATAACATAGGGGCAAATCATCTCTATCAATTTTATAATATAAAACAAAAGTATTATATAGCACTTTACAGCTTCAGTGGCAATTACTCAAGAACTTATCTAAGCATAGGATTGGGAGCCTGTCAGGTCTGTAATCCAACCCTGACAGTATCAGTTACAAGCTATGTTTCATTGGACACATCACCTTGTGTTCTCATCATAAAATTAAGAAAATAATACTGGCTGGGTGCAATGATGTACCTGTGGTCCCAGCTACTTGAAAGGCTGAGACCAGTGGATGACTGGAGCCCAGGAGTTCAAGACCAGCCTGGGCAAAACAGCAAGACCGCATCTTAATGAAAAGAAATAGCAAAACCTCATCTTGAAGAGAAGGAAAGAAAAGAAAGGAGAGTAAATGAGAGTAAAGAAAAGGTTACTCACCTTATAGGATGTTCTGAGTGTTGGGAATAATATAGCTATGTGCTCAAACTAACTATTGTTATAAATATTATCGAGATATATTATTATTATTACTGATGACTCTGTGAGTTCCAAATTATTATAGCCCCATTTTACAGCTGAAGAAACTGAGCATAAAAGTGATTAAATGAGTTTCCTCAAATCACAGAACTTAAGTTGAAATGAGATTCAAAACCAAGTTCACCGGTACTAAGAACAGTATTCGTTTTTTATTGCCCTTCTTTGTTTGGACCTAAGTCATGATTATGGTGTGTGATTCTCTTATTTTATTGTCATTGCACACTAGTGTCTGAATTGATACAGAACCTATTTCTTATTACTTTAGTTTCATAACTTAGATTTAATAGATGATCTAGTAGGTACATAAAACCTTTCCAAGTTACTATTCAACTTTCCTGTTCACATTTCATTATTTTTGCAAAACTATTATTTGTCAATTATTCAATTTATTCCTATCAAGAAGGGATACAAAAATAATTTTTGTCCTAACATAGACATATTTGACCCAAATGGGTTTGAATCACTAGAATATAAACTTGAAGATATGAAAGGTTTTGTTCAATAATGTATTCCAGGTTCCTAAAGCAGCAGATACAGAGGTATCCCAATCTTCTGACACAAAGCAAATGCTCTATTAAAATGTGTTATGTGAGTAGGTGCTTCATGCTAATTTAGCAAAGGTAAACTAGTTCATGGTTTTCAAGAATTACACCAAAATATCTTCCTGTTCAATCTTTGCTTAAAAGCACTAAAGCAGGCAAGTGACAGCCACAAATTTTCCCCAATCTATGACAAGTCTTCTGGGTACAAACAACTTGGTCAGGGGAAGAAGAAGGCTTTGGAAGGCACCCATGCATTTATTCTGCTTCACTTACCTTGCAGAATTATGAAATCATCAGATTGAATGTCATTGTAGTTTCCACATAGGCCACATGATTTCCCCTTATGGTCCTCAGACAGTTTGAGGTAGATCCCAGATATCCCATCCCAAGCCAATGAAAAGCCAAAGGTTGTTTTCACAAGAACGTAGTCAGCTAGTTTCTCGATGAAAACCTGTCCAATTGTCTGAGGCAATATTAAACTTGAAAAACAGAACAAAAGCTATCTAAGAATGATGATAAAGTCTCCATTACAGATGACATACTTTTAAGCGACTGAGATATAATTAAAATAAAATGATTACTTGAAATTATTGAATAAACTGTGCAGCAAGAGCTCCAAAGCAACCATCCTCTGGAGAAATCTCAACATTTTTGAAAACTTCAGTATTGAAAAAAAATACAACAAAAATGATACTGCTTTCTTATATTGATTTAGATTTTGTACTTACAATTAGATGCTTCTTTGAACCAACCAAAAACACAGCTGCTAAATACTGGCGATTTCTTAAATCTGGAAAATAACCTTGCCTATTTAAAATACTTAGAGCTTAAGTGTATTTATTATTTTTTATCCAGAGATTTAAAGTGATCTAAAAATGCTGCTCAACAATTTTGAAGGACAAACAATCGTCAAAATATATGAACATGATGCTTGAGTTCTAATTTTGTTTAATTTTATTTTAAACATGGTTATAAGGAAATACAAGTTTCTATCTTTAAAATGACACCTCGACATGAGTCATCGTTTTCTAAAAAATATCAAAGGATGATGAATTATAACTTACATTTTTAATACTGCAAAGTATAATATTAGGGATATAATATACTTTATCATGCAGTATTGCGTAGAGGTGATACTCAAAATTTTTAAATTGGATACCTTTTGGCCTGTTTAAACAAGGGTCACATAAAATGTTTAAGCTCCTGATACAATGTCTAATTTTTCCATTTTTCACAAGCATATGCACATATAAAGGAAGTGGGTGACACAAGGTAACTGAAGAGAACTAAACAATTGAATATTTTGAAAGCACCTAGAATACTTTTGAAAGAACACAATTATCCTTTCATCCATCAGCACTGCCAAAAAGAATAAGTACTAATAATTGAAGAAACTGGAAAAAACTCATTTCTATTAAGATAGTCATGTCAGCCGGGCTCGGTGGCTCATGCCTGTAATCCCAGCACTTTGGGAGGCCAAGGTGGGTGGATCACGAGGTCAGGAGTTCAAGACCAGCCTGGCCAACATAGTGAAACCGAGTCTCTACTTAAAAAAAAAAAAAATTGCTGGGCATGGTGGCGCGTGCCTGTAGTCCCAGGTACTTGGGAGGCTGAAGCAGGAGAATTGCTTGAACCTAGGAGGGAGAGGTTGTGGTAAGCTGAAATCACATCACTGCACTCCAGCCTGGGCAATGAAATGAGACTCCATTTCAAAAATAAAAATAAAAATATTTTTTAAAAAGGTAGCCATGTCAAATAAAAATTATATACCATAAGGTGAATAATACGAGTAGTTAATAGGTATATTCATATGTTTCTCTCAAAAATTGCAAATTAGTGAGTTCCTTTCCAGGAAGAGCGTGGCTTAATGGACCAAAAACTACAAAATTGAGCATACTAATTAACAAAGGGATAATCCCCGAAGAAACAATTCAAACTATCTGTAGCCATTTGCACAAAAAAAATTTTTTACAGATACTTATTTACAGAAAATTATTTACAAAAATAGAAAAATAACTAAAAGTTTAAATTGGAGAATAGATAAAAGAGACTCTAACTAACTACTGCCATAATACGTTCTTATTAAAAATTATAAATATGAGGAATTCATAGTAAAAGTCAATATGAAATAACATTAAAGAAATACCACTTCTTTTAAGTTTGTAAGTTTATAAAAACTATACTTAAAAGAAGTGAATCATGTTTATAAATATATTTCCAAGTAATGGAATGCTAATCTTATTATGGAAGTATCGTTGTACTATTATGCATACTTTTTTGTTTTGTCATTTGTCAAAACTATACTTAAAAGAAGTGAATCATGTTTATAAATATATTTCCAAGTAATGGAATGCTAATCTTATTATGGAAGTATCGTTGTACTATTATGCATACTTTTTTGTTTTGTCATTTGTCACTTGGTCATTTGGTCTCTTTAACAGTAAATTTAGTTAAATATTCCATTTTTGAAAATAAAGGTGGATAACTGTGATTATCCTGAAGTTTATAACATAGAAGGATGCTAGTGGAGACAGGAGATAATCGTTTAAACTAGACAATATCCAATAGGTCAAAGAAAAACATGCAACCTAGGCAGGAAATATTAAAATGTAAACCTAAATGAATGAAGAATTGAATGCTGAAAAGTATTCAGGGATTCATTTGTACTGAAACTCCTTATTTCACAGGTGAGAGAACTGAAATCCAGAGAAGTAAAGCTTCATGCACAGAGCCACACGTTTGATTTTATTATAGCAAATATTTCTGTAGCATTTGCTGTGAGTTAGGCCCCAAGCCAGGAACAGCATTTGTGTAAGCAATATTGCTGAATAATAAAAAGACCACCCTTTTTCCATCACACAATCTGAAATCCTCATAGAAATGCTTTCTCTGAGTTAAAATTAATTATGTCCCTGCTTTAATAAAGAATATTCTTGAAAATCAGTCTGAATGGCAAGTCTGTTTTACAAAACATAACAAATTTTTAAATGTCCACTGTATTACCCAGGATTCCATATAGAGAATACTAAATGGCTATTTAAATTCAGCTCTAGGAAATACATGTATAACTGTATCATCTTCTTACTCAAATAACTGTATTATCTTCTTACTCAAATGCCTAAACTTTCTTTTATGAGAAAATGAGAAGTACAGAACCCAGCTGACCAAGAAAATAAGCCTCAGACAGGGGGAGAAGCTGCTCTGGGTTGTCTGGCTGTTTCAAGGCTCCCCTGGTGCTCTCTCCACTGCCCTTTCTGCTACCACCTGCTGCCTTTTGAGGAATCTAAACCCAGAAAAAGCAACACGGGTTGATAAAGTCATTGTGCTGGAAAGTATTCCTATGGCTCAAACACTTGTTAGTGAATTCTGAATGATGAATAGAATTGTTCCAGCCTACAATTTACTTGTTCTGGCATAATCCAGCCAGGAAATATTAAAAATTGAGTCTCTCTATAATTATTTAGATTGGAAGGTAGATTATGCCACAGTATTTCTAGGTTAAAACGTAAAAAAACCTTTTGCCAAATATGGAAACATCCCTACCCCCAAATTCTCATGTCATATTCTTGGCAGATAGGAAACCGGAAGTGGGCTTCTCTCTGGTCTATTCGAGGCCAGGCAGTTGTTGGCTCTCAGTCTGTCAGAACTTCCGTGGAAAATCTCAGGTGACACCCAAACCCCATTCACACAAACTTGGAAAGAACTTCCAGAATCCTTTCCAAATAAAAGAAAATAGATTTTTAAGTTTCTGCTTTAAAGAAAGAAGAAAATATTTAAGAAAGAGGGCAAAAAGAATCAAGAGTTGAACTCTTAAGATAATCTCTTGAATCTCTCAGAAAAAAAAAAAAAGAGACTCTCATCTCCACCCATGTAAACATATTATATTTATATTCTGCACACAGCATTAGGAAGGGTAAACTTACTGTACTCCTGACTACATAGTTGGCCTCAGAGCCTTCTGAAGTTTTGATGTCTGTATGTTATACCTTTAAGAGCACTGTTGAAGAAATTCTCTCTTCCTATTCTCCATAGTTCACTTCCAGCATGCGATGTTTGGAAATTCTATTAATTTGTGGTGTTATTGACATTTCACTGTTTCCCACATCCTACCTGATTCCATTCTTTTTTATTTCATGACCATAAATTCGAATTTCCTCTTGGTTTGAAAAGAACAAGCTGATTGACCGATAACAAGAATACACCGAACCAAGACATTTAGGGCTGTTATGAACCTTAAAGGGAGAAAAACAAAAAGAAAGCATAGGAACAAATAACAAATTTGAGTTACTAAAACCACAATGTATGTTTACAATCATATAGCTTCATTAGTCCCATGATACTTTACAACGTTATAACTACATTTGGGATTTCTGAGAGAAAAGAAATATTTACCTCAGAAATTGGGCAACAAAATTAACTTCCTAAAATACAAATTAATCAGCATATTTTTAGAACGATTTGAATCTTCACATGTTGGCTGTTAATATTCTCAAGGTACATGGTATGCTTTGGGAGAAATTAGTTCTGATAGTAAAACTGTAGAGCACCACAAAGAAGCACGTTTGTCATTTTTATGTCCGTATTTTTTACCAGTTAGAGAATCATAAAACAGAGCTTCGAATGGAGCGCTACACAAAGCAATATTTAAAGGTTGAAAAGTGACCATGAACTCACTAAAGATAAAACTGATTTTATTTTTATGTATTGCCAGATACGTTAGGGAAGAGAGAGATTATTTTTCAAAATATTAACGGGAAAATTAGTTTAAAAAAAAAAAGAATGCAAGGAAGAAAAGAGAAGAGGAAGCTTAGATTCTTTCACCCTATACCAAAATTAATTTCAAAAGGTCCAAAAAGTAAAGTATAAATGTCTAAATCATGACATAATTGAAAGAAAACAGACATTACAACTATAGAGGTGGAAAAGAACTTTCTAAGCCTAAAAGTGATTTTAAAAATTATCAATAGTATAGGGGTTTTTTGTTTGGTTTGGTTTTGGGGTTTGTTTGTTTGTTTGTTTTCTTGAGACAGAGTCTCTCTCTGTCACCCAGGCTGGAGTACAGTGGTGTGATCTCAGCTCCCTGCAACCTCTGCCTCCTGGTTTCAAGTGATTCTCATGCCTCGGCCTCCTGAGTAGCTGGGGCTATAGGCGTGTACCACCAAATCGGCTAATTTTTATATTTTTTTGGTAGAGATCGGGTTTCACTATGTTAGCCAGCCAGGCTGGTCTCAAACCCTTGACCTCAAGTGATCCACCCACCTCGGCCTCTCCCAGAGTGCTGGGATTACAGGTGTCAGTCACCGCACCCAGCCTCAATAATATGGTTTTAATATTGTAGTAATTTAATGCATATTAGTTTTATGCTTAATCAGCAAATTGTACTGATCATTTATTATGTACCAGGCACTATTCTAGGTTCTGGGGATAGATCAGTCAACAAAACAGACAAAATATCTGCCCTCATGAAACTTGTATTCTATTAGAGGAAAACAGCTAACAGAAAATATAGCTATATGAAACTAAAATATATACTATGGTAGATGACATTAAGGAGAAATATTAAGCAGGGAAAGGGGATATGGTGTGTATGTGTCAAGGTCTGAGGGCAATTTCGGAGTGAGTGGCCAAGGAAGGCCTTGCTGAAAAGATTAAATTCTAGTAAAGATGGAGTATGAGAGAAAGCAAGCCATATGGGATATCTGGAATACCATTCTAGGCAAAGGAAATAGCAAGTACTAAAGTCTGAGGTAAGAGTAGGCCTAAAATGTTCTCAGGATCCAGGAATCCAGCCACATGACCCCAGACTAAATATTGGAGGATTCTTCTTTCGGGAAACAAAATGGAAAAAAAGACATATAGTTAATAATATTTGGGGGCTTATCTAATGAAATAAGAAGATCCTTGCTCACTCTCACACTAGTTCAACAAGCCCCCATGCATATATCCAGAGTTTCCAATTCGCTTTTAGAGCCTTATTCTCAAATGTGAACAAATATTCGTGAATCATTAGTCATTTGATGAAAGTCTGTGACATGAAAGACATCAAATAAATAAAAGAAAGGGAATCAAAGAAATAAAAAACAATTTAGAAAAATCCAAAAACTTTAAAAATACATAGTTGACATCTTCTGAGAGAAAAATGATATATGCCATCCTTGAACTGAGAATAAAATGTTGCTAAAAACAAAATTCAAAAAATAAAAACAAAATATTGAATACTGACAATATAAAAGGAGAAACGTATAACTGAAGTAGAAAGGTGGGAAAATAAACATCTCAGAATTAGACAGAAATATCCCAAAATGTAGAACAGAAAAGGAAAAGGTGGAAAATAGGCAAGAATCAATGATAAAATTAAGGGATCACTCCACCCCACAGCTCCAATATATGAGCTCCAATATAAAATCCCATCAAGTGCCCAGCACAAAAAAAAAAAAAAAAAAAAAAAAAAAAATGGGAAAAGAAATTCACATATTTACAAAATATCAGAACTCTGGGAATTAAAAGAGGTAAAAATTTCTGGAGGTTGGGTAAGGTTATATGCAAAATGATCAGAAATCAGAGTGAATTGAAATTTAAAATTCTGAAAGTGATTTTTAAATTAAAATCAAGGCTTCAAAACATCTCTTCCCATGCACACTTTCCAGGAAAGTATCTTCCCTTTCCAGGAACCAACTTAGTCAATTAAAATGAGTGAGTAAACAAAGAGGAAATGGGTCCTTGCTTAATCACCACTACAAACACTGGCCACATATTCAGAGCATCCAATAAGCTTTTCAGAACCTATCTCTCTAGTATGAACAAAGTTAAAGGACCACTAGACATTGGTGGGAACCAAGAAAGAGGAAAACTGAGGAGAGAGAAGAATAAAATTCTCCAGTAGGATGATGAAAAGAAATCCCAAGTGATAGGTGTACAGTAGACTTCAAAAGCAACTAGTCTGAATTAAAAGATGAGAAGGAAAAACTGAGGAAGGGTTGTCTCATGAGGGAAAAGAGAAGCTGATAGCTTGCCTAATGCATCTGACCATATTGAAGAGTTTTATAGAGGGAGAGAGTTAGGAAAAATATTAGTGACTGGAGTAAAGAGAATGCAGCAAAGAAAAAATGGGATAACTTTTTGCTCTAGAAAAATATACAAGTAGAGACATAAAATCATCATAACCTATTGCGATCAGCTCTAAACAATATTTACATAGTGACAATAATATAAAAAAGATAAATTATTTAACCAAAAATGGTGACATAACTCTGTTAGGAAGAGAGAAGGGAAGTGTGTGTGTGTGTTAGGAGCAGGAAGGGTGGTATAACTAAGATAATTTCTCATTTTCCATAATAGGAAGTGAAGGAATAAGGCCTAACTTTGAAAAATAAAGAGATAATGGCATATTTTGATGTGTAAGATAAAAACTAGAAGAAACAGCTAAATTAGTTGAAGTAATTGCCTCTTGAGAGCCAGACTTCTGCTAGGGTAGAAGATGAAGGAAGGCAGAGGCTATTATTTTGCTATATATTCTGGGATGAAATCTTTCACCATACACATATATTTTTTTCATAAAAATAAAATAGAATTTAAAGATGGAAAAAATAATAGGGGGTATAGATAAGGATATCTGTATCATAATGTTTATCAATATATCCTTTGAAATTATAATTTAAAAAAATCTAAATTTCCAATATAGGACATCATTAAATTATTTGAAGCAGATTTAATTATTACAGAAGTTGGAAAAAATACAGCTAACTGTATTTGGATGTATCAAGAATATTTGACATTGAAGGAAGTTGAAGACATAATGTTAATTGAAAGTGTAGGGCAGAAAAGTATAGTTTAAATTTTATAAATATATATAAATTCAGAGGAAAAATGTTGAGAAGGAAATAGATGAAGCTGTTAACCAATGGTAACTCTTAAGTGATAATTCTAACATTTCTCAGACTTCTCTGAATTTTCCAAATTTTCTACAAAAGAAGTGAACTGCTTTTATAATCAAGGGGAAAGATGACATTTCAAGTAAATTGATGTATTTATTTGAAAGCAAATTTTACTCTTCAAAACCAGGCCACGTAGAAACAATATCTACTAACTCCAGAAGCATAGTTCAGCATTGTGTGTTACTAACAAAGAACAAGTTATCTCATTGATACCTCGGTCCTCAAAAGAATGAGACACTGAACAAGAACATTTTAAAGAGATGGTCAAAGGGTGTTCCAGCAATAAAACAAATGAGGGGTTGGGGAGTAGTAAATGAGAGAACCGAGAACAGGAGACTTGTAAGCACAGGTCTTTTTCACCAACTTCCCTATCTAAAGAGACCTCTAAATTTTTATTCTTATGCCCCATAAGTTAACTTTCAATAAACCTCATTTCATTTTTTTTTTACTTTAAATACATTTGTTATTTTGTTTAGTTTTTTATTTTTGATTTTTATGGTTACATCGTAGGTGCATATACATATATCTGTGGGGTACAGGAGATGTGTTGATATAGGCATGCAATGTTACATAATCACATCATGGAGAAGGACGTATGCATCCTCTCAAGCATTTATTCTTTGTGTTACAAATGATCCAATTACACTTTTAAAGTTATTTTAAAATGTACAATTAAGATATTACTGACTGTAGTCACCGAGTTGTGCTTCTTTTCTGGGTCACAAAGATTTGTAGCCTTAAAAAGTTTCAGGGTCTAAAAGTTTCAGGATACAAAATTAATCTGTAAAAATCAGTAGCCCTACTATACACCGACAGTGGCCAAGATGAGAATCAAATTAAGAACTCAACCGCTTTTACAATAGCTGCAAAAAACATTAAAATACTTAGGAATATACTTAACCAAGGAGGTGAAAGACCTCTACAAGGAAAACTACAAAACACTGTGGAAAGAAATCACAGAAACACAAACAAATAGAAACACATCCCATGCTCATCGATGGGTAGAATCAACATCGTGAAAATGACCATACTGCCAAAAGCAATATACAAATTCAATGCAATTCCCATCAAAATATCACCATCATTCTTCACAGAACTAGAAAAAACAATCCTAAAATTCATATGGAACCAAAAAAGAGCCCACATAGCCAAAGCAAAACTAAGCAAAAAGAACAAAGCTCGAGGTTACATTACCTGACTTCAAACTATAGTATAAGCCATAGTCACCAAAACAGCATGGTACTGGTATTAAAACAGTCGTATAGACCAATAGAGAACCCAGAAATAAAGCCAGATGCTTACAGCCAACTGATTTTTGACAAAGCAAACAAAAACATAAAGTGGGGACAGGACACTCTATTCAACAAATGTTGCTGGGATAATTGGCTAGCCACATGTGGAAGAATGAAATGGATCCTTATCTCTCACCTTATACAAAAATCAATTCAAGATGGATGGATCAAATACTTAAATCTGGATGTGAAACCGTAAAAATTCTAGATTATAACATTGGAAAATTTTTCTAGACATTGGCTTTGGCAAAGCATTCATGACCAAGAACCCAAAAGCAAACACAACAGAAACAAATATAAACAGACAAGACTTAATTAAACTAAAAAGCTTTTATGCAGCAAAAGAAATAATCAACAGAGTAAACAGACAAGTCACAGAGTGGAAGAAAATCTTTGCAATCTATACGTCCAACAATGGACTAACATACAGAATCTACAAGGAACTTAAATTAGCAAGAAAAAAACAAAAAATTCCATCAAAAAGTGAGCTAAGGGCATGAATAAACAATTCTCAAAAGAAGGTATACAAATGACCAACAAACATGAAAAAATGATCAACATCACTATTTATCAGAGAAAAACAAATCAAAACCACAGTGCAATACCACTTTACTCCTGCAAGAATGACCATAATTTAAAAATCAAAAAATAATAGATGTTGGTGTGGATATGGTGAAAAGGGAACACTTTTACACTGTTGTTGGGAATGTAAACTAGTACAACTACTATGAAAAAGAGTGTAGAGATTCCTTAAAGAACTAAAAGTAGCTCTACCATTTGATCCAGCAATCCTACTCCTGGGTATCTCCCCAGAAGAAAAGAAGTCATTATACAAAAAAGGTACTTGCACATGCATGTTTATAGCAGCACAGTTCACAATTGCAAAAATATGGAACCAGCCCAAATGCTCATCAATCAATGAATGAATAAAGAAAATTTTAGATATATACATATATATACACATATATACCATATCTATAACATGCATATACACACACATGCACACACACACATATACACACACACACACACACACACCCCATGGAATACTACTCAGCCATAAAAAGGAACAAAATAATGGCATTTGCAGCAACCTGCATGGAATTGGAAAGCATTACTTTAAGTTAACTAACTCAGGAATGGAAAATCAAACACCACATGTTCTCACTCATAAGTGGGAACTAAGCTATGAGACTGCAAAAGGATAAGAATTATACAATGGACTTTGGGGACCAAGGGGAAAGGCTGGGGGTGGTAGGGGTGGTGAGGGATAAAAGACTACACATTGGGTACAATGTACACTGCTCAGGTGATGGGTGCACCAACATCTCAGAAATCACCACTAAAGAACTTATTCATGTAACCAAACACCACCTGTTCCCCCAAAAACCTATGGAAAAAAGAACAAGCTTCAGGGACTACTTTTAATATTTGTATCACCTTAGAGAGGAGGAGAATGTAGGCAGCCCCAACATAAGTAAAAAGGGAAAGCATAACAGAGATTAAAACATATTTTGGCTATGGAGAGCTGTAGCTTTTAAATGGAACAAAATAGCAGTTTCCTGGTAATGATTGAAATACCTAGAAATTCAGAAGATGGTAGCCAAGGAAAGAGGTCCCTGGTATCCTTATTCAACTAGAACCACTCTACAGCTTACATTTTTGAGAGGTCTCCTAAGAATTCATTTGAGTCAAGAATTCTGCAACTAAGAATTAATTCTCTGAGCTCAGTCATATAGTATCAAACTACCTAGCAATTAGTTGTCCGTCTTCCCATCCTATAGCCTGTGCTTATGTAACTCATATACTCCATTTTATAAATGTCAGCCTCTGATTCATACTGAGTGTGTCATTTCAAAAAATTAAACCAGCTGGACATATCTAACTGGAAGTATCAGGAAGGAAGGAAGCATGAGTAATATGGTTGGTACCTGAACGCAAACCCTCTTCAAAATAAGTATTCATTCTATGATTAGTATATATTTGGCATCATTTGCCAAGTACTTTTCAAATACATACTTTTCCAGAGACAATATTTTTAAGTTAATTATATCCTACAATCACCTACCCATACAGTGTACCGAGGCTCCAAATCACCACAGTCCTTTGCAAAAATGTAAGAACAATTTCCTGGGAAGTAATAGTAGATGCCATCAAATGTTTCAAAATGATACTGTCCCCAGGTTTTACAAATCCCATCTCTGCCGTTGCCCATGTTTGGGACTGAAAAGAAACAGGATAATATTTTGTAGACAAAATAAATTACATGTTTCTAGCAGTGTTCAGTCAGTCACCGTAAATGATTCTAATTTTCATTCAAATTTCCTTCCTTGGTCTATATCACAGGAAGAAATAACTAACATAAAATTACCAATTGTTCTCAAAACTATCAAAGTAGTTGATAAAACAGGGTTTCCAAGTAGTTGTGAAGAAGATTTATGTTAGAAAGTTCCTTAATTTTTGTTTCCAAAAAGAGATTCTAGAAGAAAAAAAAGAAGTATGGAAAATAATACAGTAAAAGGTGATAGTAATATAGCAAGTAAGATGGCTCAGAAAAGAGAGAAATGTCACCACTGAGTGTCCTAAAGATTAGCATATGCAGCATCAGAGTATTCTACTCTTTCAAAAATGGCTTTTTTATGGTATCCACAGAGAAAAATAACCATTGACAAAAAAAAATCATATTTATGTGTCTGGGACCTGGATGTGGGGAGCATTAGTCGTTCAAAGTATGCTGGAATTTGGCTGGAGTGGTGGCTTGCACCTGTAATCCTAGCACTTTGGGAAGTCAAGGTGGGCGGACTGCCTAAGCTCAAGAGTTTGAGACCAGCCCGGGTAACATGGTGAAACTCTGTCCCTACTAAAATACAAAAAATTAGCCAGCAAGGTAGGGGGCACGCATCTGTAATCCCAGGTACCCAGGAGGCTGAGACACAAGAATCCCTTGAACCCAGGAGGCGAAGGTTGCAGTGAGTCAAGATGGCGCCACTGTACTCCAGCCTGGGTAACAGTTAAGACTCTGTCTCCAGAAAAAAAAAAAAAAAAGATATGCTGGAAATTAACAATTCATGACCTCAAACTGGCCAAATTTCAAGCAGTATTTATCTTAAATCATACAACTGTATCTCCTATTGTCATGCCTACCTTTTTTTCTTACCCTTGTAGATAATCTTCTATTCCATTTTTGTTTTCTAAACTAGTCTCTTTAGAATAATATGACAGTCAGTAACATTCACTGAGCACTCAATACATGTAAAACATTTTGATACACTCTGGGGGGGTGGGTGCATGAAGATAAGGCTGACTCTTTACATCTTGTATTTTTGTGATTCCCACCTAAATTTATTAGCCTTGGACAACTGTGGCCTTTTCAGGAAAAAACACAGAATTATTCATTATTCAGGCAGTCTTCCCTGACAGTATGCCTCACCTCTGCTTCATATTTTCATAGCATCTTGTACTTTACTTTACAGCACCTGTCACAAGTTTAATTATTGTGTATCTGTTGCGTATTTATCACCTTCTCTAGACTGCAACCTTCAGGAGGACAGGAACATGTTTGTATTATTCACCGTTGTATCCCCAATGCCTAGCCTGGGATCTAGATGCCAGTGAATATTGATGAAACAAATGAATATTTATTGATTATGGTAGACATAGAATCCTTTCTTAGACACTGTGGATAAAAGGTTTATTAAAAAATAAAAAATAAAAAGCCCCTGCCCTTGAAGAAGTCTCAGTACTATTTTTTAAGATACAAAATGTCCAATTAATTAAAGGTCCAAAAGAATGACTGGCTCCAAATAAAAAAATCTGTTTTATAAAGCAAGAGAGAGATGAATGAGAACCTGGTTTTAATAGGCTATTACTGGCTGGGTGCTGTGGCTCATGCCAGTAATCACAGCACTTTGGAAGGCCTAGGTGAGAGGATCACCCGAGGTCAGGAGTTCAAGACCATCCTGGCCAACATGGTGAAACTCCATCTCCACTAAAATACCAAAATTAGCCGGACATGATGGCGATTGCCTGTAGTCCCAGCTACTCGGAGGCTGAGGTGGGAGAATCACTTGAACCCGGGAGGCAGAGGTTGCAGTGAGCTGAGATCGTGCCATTGTACTCCAGCCTGGGTGACAGAGTGAGACTCCCTCTCAACTAATAATAATAATAATAATAGGCTATTACTATAGAAAGTGGAAAAAATACTTGAAGCAATACGAGAGTTCAATGAGAAGGGATAGTGGCCCTATGTACTTTTGTTTTACATTGTTTCTAAATTACATCAAATTACTGAGAATGAATTGTGGGCTCTCTAGTTAATATACAACTCCCAATGGATGAACATTATTATAGCAAATTATGCCTTAATTTTTTCCTTGGTATCTCATAATTCTCTCATAAGCATCCCTGAAACTTACTGATCTGGCATCTTGTCCCAAGAGCCTGAAATATTTGACAGTCACATGTTCCAGTCTTAGAACAGAAAGCTCCATTAAGGCATTCATAAGGACAAGAACCTGAGGAGGGGAAGAAAAAGTTATCTTCTGGCATCCATTTGTTCTTTTAAGCATAATATGGCAAGATACAGCTTGGACAAATTGTAATCACTATTAACTTAAATAGAACTCTCGGCCTCTTGCCTTGCTAAGCTAAAGAACTAAACCCATCAAGTCTCTGTCTAGTTCATTTTATTATGTGTGCTGTGAAGCAAGAAAGGCAGGCTTTCACATCTCAAACTACCCTGAGAGCAAAGGTTAGCCCCTTTCAAGCAATCAAAGGTCAAGTTCCCATGTAAGGAATCTCTGTCCCAGATGATGAGAACCAGAAATACACAAGCTGCAGATGATTCTGTTGATGGAGTTTGGTGCTGGCTGCACATCCCATCAGCTACTCTTCCAAGAGCAAACACTCTATTAAAGAATAGGGTCTCTCACGCCTATAATCCCAGCACTCTGGGAAGCCAAGGCAGGCAGATCATTTGAGGTCAGGAGTTCGAGACCAGCCTGGCCAACATGGTGAAACCCCATCTCTACTAAAAACACAAAAATTAGCTGGGTGTGGTGGTGCATGCCTGTAGTCCCAGCTACTCGGGAGGCTGAGGCAGGAGAATCGCTTGAACCCAGGCAGTGAAGGTTGCAGTGAGCTGAGATTGTGCCATTGCACTCCAGCCTGGGTGACAGAGTTAGACTCTGTCTCAACAACAACAACAAAAAGAATCGGGACTATCATTAACTTGAGGGATCGGGCAAAGCATAAAACTCAAAAGGAGACTCCTGCTTTTGAAGAGAATGATTAAACATTTCATTTTAGGTTTGTATATTAATCCTCAGGCTCAATTACAAATGACACATTCTTTGAAACCTATGCTGCCAGGTGTGGTGGTGGACACCTGTAATCCCTGCTACTCTGGAGGCTGAGGCGGGAGAATCACTTGAACTCAGGAGGCAGAAGTTGCAGTGAGCTGAGATCACGCTACTACTCTCCAGCCTGGGCGACAGAGCAAGACGGTCTCCAAAAAAAAAAAAAGAAAAAACAAAAAGAAACCTATGCTTAAATTTTGATGAAGCAGAAGCCAAAGTCACTACTGTCACCAAAAATATTATTTCTTTCATGGAAAAAAAAATTATAAAATTGTCCCAACAAATTATGTTAAAAAGAGGAAGCAAGTAACTGTGAACTCTAACCCTAATTTTACCATCATCTCCTAAGTGAGTTTTAAAAATGCAAATGAATCAGTGAAAAAATTTCCTCTAATAAGGAGAGAACAAGAGGCAACTGGCAAAACTCAAGTAGGAAGAATTTAACACATGAGGAGAAGAGAGAACATCTTAATTCCCAGGAGATAGTTATATAATTGATCATTTGACCACAGTTCTGCCAAAGGCAAGAATTCAAAAACCCGTATGATTCCTCTCCACCTTAAGATCCATTGATCTAAAATGTCTCTTTACTTTTAAAAATGCACAAATCTCCAAGTATATCTTAAGTGAGGAAAAAATATGCTGTTTTAACTTAGTCCATAAATACAGGTTAAAAAAAATGATGTTCTTCATAAACTTAAAAGCAGTTTTTTCCACTACGGGCACATCTATATTTACAGTTTATCTTAGATCACAGTCTTGCATTTTTCTGATGAAGAGATGCTAAATATTTAGATAAACAAATGTATTGCCTTTAAAAATGTATTTACAGCCCTGCTTATTCTCCTGAAAACAAGTATCAGATGAAAACTGGTGAGGATCATTGTTATTTTAAACACAACAATGATAATTTCTATTTTATAGTTACCACTCAAATTAAATTTCAAACTACCATCAGCATTCTTCTTACTGGAAATGGGGAATTGGTAACAAAAAATAGGGATCAAGTAATTGATTCACCAAAAAAAATAGTTTCTGATATTCAGTGACATCTTCCCTGGTCATGGAGTTATCAGGTTTGTCTAAATGTTTGGCCCTGGTTATTCTCAGAAACAATTCAAATTTCTCTAAGAAGTGAACTTAAATTATTACTAAGTATTATTACCATCCTGACTCACTTTCCTTCATGTGGTTTATGGAAACAATAAATACTTGATTCAATATATTCCCCAAAGGGATTTTCTGAGAAAGCAAATACGAAAACCTAAGTATAAACACTGACCTTTTATTTTGCTCTCACCCCAATTAATAGCATCATGGAAAAAGTATCTCGGAGAAGTAGCTTCAAACTTTGAAAGAAAGAAATGAGAATGCAAGACAGTTAAATTATTTAATTCAAGCCAAACATGCAAATTGGCACATCTAGAAAATAACTACAAATGCAGAAGTGATAAAGTGCTGACTTTATACTTTCTGGGGTTATTGAGGCTTATCATCTCCATGAGGCAGAAAGGGTGCCTCTGAGGTTGTGGTGAGAACATCTCATTCAAGTCTTGGTTTTGCCTCTTACATGACTTTGACAAGTCATTTACTTTGTCTGCTCTCTGTTCTGTTCTCACTTCCCATCCTCCCTCCCCTTCCCATCACCCACTCTTTCCCCCAGCCCCCAATCCCTCCACCTACCTCACAACCTTATGAAAGGAGCCTGGTTGGAGTCTAACCTTTGGAATTATTGACTGTTTTGCCTGCAGAAATAGCAGTTCTCTGACACTTCCAGGTGCAGACAGGTTTGGAAAAAAAAATATGTGGGGCTGACAGACCTACAGACGGTGATGTCCTGCCTGCCTGCACACCAATTGGTAAAGAAAACATCCACAGAAGCATCTGCTGCTTCAGTGCCAGTGTGTTACCTTCAGGCTCCAAAGAGCTGACTGACACTTTAAAGTTCATAGAACGTTTAAATATATCTTTTTATAGAGCCCAAGGTAGTTCAGAGTAGTGGTAAATAGCATGAATTTTGAATCAAACGGAGCTGGATTAGAATCCTGACTCCGTAATTACTTAGCCTTAGGCAAGTTTCCTAACCTCTTAGTGCCTCTGTTTACTCATCTGTAAAAGGGGAACAATAATGGCACTTCCCTCGTTGTATAGTTAGGATAATGAATTAAAGCCATGTACGTAAAGCTTACATACATAATGCCTCACACAGAAAATTAGCAATAAAGAGATTTATGTCAATCAATCTAAGCAATCCAGATGAAATTTTAAGGTTTTTAAAAGATCTATATGGCTTAGTAGCAAATAGTTGTAGCTTACTAAAACTAATTGATTGTGGATTATTATTCCAACTCCATACCAATTGAGTGTATGGGCTGGGGCAACATTCTTTCCAGTAGCACTTATATTTCACCAGAATAAACACACTCAAAACTTGCCGAATAATTGTCAAATTAAGTAGCAGACGATATTAGAAAAACTGAAGAAGGGGGAAAGATAAAAAGGATGGGAAAATGAGCCAGGTGACTTCAGGAACAAAGTTGTTTCTCAGCAGATTCTAGTCTCCCTTATGTTCAGTTTTATTCTGACATTTTCCATCTCAGTACTTTTTTCTTTAACAGGAAAATATACCCAAGCTATATCTTTTTTTTTTTTTTTTAAGAGATGGGTCTTGCTAAGTTTCCTGGGCTGGGCTTAACTCCTGGACTCAAGCGATCCTCCTGCCTCAGCCTCCTGAGTAGCTGGGACTGCAGGCGTGTGCCATCATGTATGTCAGCCCACGCTCTATAAAAGACACACTCTCTCACTCTTTGAAGATTTCTTTCTAAACTCTTTGCCCCACACAATGGTCTCAAATTCATTGTCTCCTGTTCTCAGTACTCCCAGGTTTTATCCTCACTGTTCAATCTCCCCTTTTTGTTCTTGCCTCTGCCTTCAGACTAAGTTAAACGCAACAACAGTCTATGACCTCGATTCCTTCAAGACAGCAAGTCTTATTCTCTCTTCAGCCACATTGCTTCTGGCTGCCTAAATCTGACACAGCCCCAGATATTACTGGACAGCAAAACCTTCTTCCTTTGGCTCCAAAATGATTTATGTCTATCCCTTTAATGGAAGCCAATCATCTCTGATACTCACTAAAAGTGTATAATGACTTCTACTCTACCTCATAGGGCCTATCGCCTTGAACAAATTATTCAACTAGCTCAGCCTCAGTTTCCCAGTCTATAAAACTACCTGCCTCACAGAATTGTGAGGATTCAGTGAAATGATGTGAATGACACACCAAGAATAGTGCCAGGCACAGAATAAGAGTTGTAAACATGCAGGCCGGGCGCCGTGACTCACGCCTATAATCCCAGCACTTTGGGAGGCCAAGGTGGGTGGATCTCCTGAGGTCAGGAGTTCGAGACCAGCCTGACCAACGTGGTGAAACCCCATCTCTACTAAAAATACAGAAAATTAGCCAGGATTGGTGTTGTGTGCCTGTAATCCCAGTACTCAGGAGGCTAAGGCAGGAGAATAGCTTGAACCCAGGAGGTGGAGGTTGCAGTGAGCTGAGATCAGGCCATTGCACTCCAGCCTGGGCAAGAAGAGCGAAACTTTGTCTCAAAAAAAAGGAAGAGTTGTAAACATGCTACCTGTTTTTACTATTAGGCAAAAACTGAAAACATTGGATAACACTAGAGGAAGATAAAAGTATATAATTTGTTTTTCACTCCATATCCTTTAACCTAACTCAATCCACATCTTGTTTATGGAAATTAGAATGACTCCCTAGCACACCACCTTTCTGGCTACAACAACATCCTATTTATCCAGCATCCCATACATCATAATACATTTCACCAAGGCTAAGGTGTGACATGCAGATTTTGTTTATTTATTGACATATTTGAAGTCAGAATGGCATCTTACATTTATAATTGGAGCATATTTATTTTTTATGTTATATAAATAATGGCAAATGATTGAGGTTGTCTTGGATTCAATGAACCAGTTGCACAGAAATGACTTCTTCATCAGCCTACCTCCATAACAGATGGAGTTTCTAGGTAACAGGCACTGCTATTCTTGTTTCTGTCTCTAGCACTGTCCTTGGTATGTCATCAACAAATACCAGCTTAACTGAAAAAAGAGACATGGTTCAAATGGGAATCTGTCTCCCAAGGGTGTTTAGAGCCAAGACTGCAGCAGACTTTGTTGATGCCTCTCCCCACATCCTCTCAGCCCACCTCTGAATTCACCTTGGAATTCATCTGGATTTCTGTGTACATTGAAAGCCTCCAACTTCAGCACTAGGTTCTTTCTGCCTTTGCCTGACAGCAGAGTCCAAGCAGAAAAGACTATAGAAAGTGCCTTCCTGGAGATTTTAGGCTCTCCGGCTTCCCTCAACCTAGAAATTATTCTAGGACACATTCTGCATGGTTCAAAAAGTCTCCAATAAGACTGAGTTCCAGCTGCCTACAGCAGAAAGCCCCTCATTAATGCACCCCATATTTTATTTTCTCCCTTCACATCATTTTCCTTTCTCCTTTATTTGTACACTTCCAAATAAATGGCCTGCACCTAAGTCTATGTCTTAGGGCCTGCTTTCAGGAAAGAAATTTTTGGAATGTAATGCAAATGCAAAAAAGTCCCAGGCAGTAGGTGCATGTATTCACATGACTGATAAAAGAGGACAGCCCATCCTTCCTCCTTCCTGATTACACCTCCTCAGGATGGAGAGAAGCCCAGGGAAATACAGTCTTTAGATGGGAAATCACTGCAGCGCACAAATACACTATTTACAGAAGTCTGCATCTACCCTTTCTTGCTCACCTCATTGCCAACATATTTCTGAGTCATTATTTGCACACTTATCTACCCATTGATGTTCTGTTTTCCTAGAGCAGAAGAGTGAATCTATGGATAAGAATGGCCTTGTAACACATGAAATTCCAATTCTAAACAGTGCAGTGCAAGATTATGACCTCATTGCCCGCTGCTGAAACCTCTTCTTTTAAAAATTGTTCTGAAAATAAATGATTTTGACACGTTTTCTAGCCTTAGGAAGTAGACATACAAGTCTCCTGCTCTTCATTCTTGCTAAAAGGGAGTAAAGTATACAAATCCTGAAAACATCTAAATGGATACCAGTATAACCCCAATTGACACTTAAGTATATCAGTACACAAAACACTTTTTAAGAAAAATAAAAATGTGTTTCCATCCCATACACAGTCCTTTGCCTATTCTGGTATGAGAGGCACTCCAACCAGAGTGGTTCCACCTTGAATAGGGGCTGGGTAAAATGAGTCTGAGATCTGCTGGGCTGCATTCCCAAGAGGTTAGGCATTCTTTGTCACAGGATGAGATAAGAGGTCAGCAGGACTGGTATCACAGGTCATAAAGACCCTGCAGTAAAGAAGCCGGCCCAATCCTGCCAAAACCAAGATGGCAATGAAAGTAACCTCTGGTTGTCCTCACTGCTCATTATACTCTAGTTATAATGCATTAACATGCTAAAAGACACCCCCACCAACGCCACGACAGTTTACGAATGCCCTGGCAACATCCAGAAGTTACTGTATATAGTCTAAAAGGAAGAGGAACTCTTATTTCTGCAAAATTCCTGTCCCTTTCCTGGAAAAGTCATGAATAATTCATCTCCTGTTTAGCATATGATTAAGAAATAACTACAAGTATACTCAGTCAAGCAGCTTATGCTGCTGCTCTGCCTATGGAGTAGCCATTCTTTTATTCCTTTACCTTCTTAATAAACCTGCTTTCACTTTACTCTGTGGACTTGCCCCAAATTCTTTCTTGCATGAGAACGAAGAACCGTTTCTCGGGATCTGGGTCAGGACCCCTTTCCAGTAACACTGGTACCAAAAAAAAAGGTCCTTACTCTTGATAAGAATAAATCAGTTCTGTCTTCTAACCAGACACAACAGCATATCAGATCTGTCTTCTATTTAACTACTAATTCTCTTCAATTAACACTATAAAATATACAAATTCAGACATCTATCACAAAATGCTAATAAAAACTATTTGGAATTCAACATTTAACAAAGACTTCCTTGAATATTTAAGCTATTTGCTATGTAAATACTCAAATCATATTCCTTTTCAAAGAAATGCCTTTGCTAAGTTAGGATTCTGTATTTTACCATCCATCTTTTATAGAGAAATATTTTTAAGCCCATCCATTTGAGCATTCCAACCAGTTTGAAGAAATTGCAATTATCCAGTATCCTTCATATGAAGGCACCCGAGCAAGAAGGTCTCCTCAAATGCAGTGCTACACTGCCCCTCCAAAAAAAAGTTACCTATTCAGAGATACCCACAATTTAGATTTATCAGACATTATAAAAACTTTCTGTCAGGACATCAGGATGTATCTGATGCCCTTTTGCAGTATTTAATTCATATTATTTACACCTTTTTCGGCCCCGTTTTCTATGTACATTATACTGTTGTAATTGTTCTAACTGATATTGTGTTTAATTTTTAAACTACTTCTAATTTTCCGGCAAGTGCATGGGATTAAATGCCTCAAATCTATTAGTAGGTAACTGAACTGAATAGCCAAAAGAAATGTATTTTATTCCAAACAAGTCGATGTGACCTGAGCATGAATTTGATGGTCATAGAAAAGCAATAGAGGTTACTTTGCTTCTTCCTCCTCCTTCCTATCTTGTTCTTAGCATTTTATTCCCCTCCACAAAGGTCTCATTGTTGAAGTGACAGCAGAGTCCAAAACAGAATGGATTATTTCTCTGCCTCTCTCTCCACCTGAAGCATAACCTACCTGTGCTGCTAAAAGAGTTCTTTTCTGTCGATTTTCATTAAACTCGTTTCTGGAAGAAAACAAAAAGAACTTGTATAGTCAAAGGCCCCTAGGCAACCTGAACAAGCCTTTCCCAAGAGAGAGCTGGTGTTTGCCTCCTGATTTCCATCACTTTATCAAAGAGGTCTTTCTTGGTTTAACATTTAAAAGTCCTCCCTCCCCTTTCTGGAAGGGTTAGATTTGGGTGGTGGAGCTGTCTCATTTTACAAAATTCAAGAGTGTCCCCAAATTTCTCCAGTCTTTGATGTAAACTGACTTTTAGGAAGGAACTTTGAGATAGAAAAATAAACAAAAGAGTGTAACATTGTAGCACCAACCCTTGCAATATTTTCTCCACATGATTTTGCAAATCTAGTGAGGTCAGTATTTGTACCTTCCCTTTTTTCAAACATAGTACTTAATTCTCTCCTGTGCTATGTCATAAAGGGCAAGTTAACATTAATGTAAGTAAGAACATCAAATTGCAATTTATCAAAATCAAATGGCTAATAATTCACTAAGGTATATATTTGCTTTATAATGTTTTCTGTTTTTGTGTTATATTTATCAATAAACATTTTATTTTTAAAAAATCAAATGGTGAATAGAATTCTGCTTTTTATTAAGCAGATCAGTTTAGTCCAAAGAATGATTTTCATTATTTACTGCTAAAACAATTTTTTATTTTTATCATTAAAAACTATGTGACTCTGCTAAAAATGAACATAATACATTTGTTATCAATAATGTATATTAATAATAACGTAAAGGACAATATTATGGAATATAATTTTTTATTACAAACCTTTGAAATGAAAGTAATATCTTTTTAGTACCAACAGTCACCAAGACTCCTCTCATAATTAAAATGAAAACAATTACTTTGTAATTAAAAGGATAGGAAATATTTTCATAAATAAGGAAATGAAAGCTAGATCATTTTTAATCTGTAGAAATGTTTTTTAAAGTATATTTCATGCTTTTTTGTAAAACATTTCACTTATTTTTTTCAAAAGCAGATCTAGTTGCCTGCTGAGGTTTGCTCGTTCCCATTAACTTAACGTTTTAGAGGACACGAAGAACAAGAAATACTCACTTTGATGTTCCCATCAATATAGATGATGCACAAATATATTCTGCCAGAGACAAATATATAAGAATGAAGACAAATTATCCAAATATGTTGGCTTACATGTTCCAGTTGTTTAAAAGAACATTTTAACCTATATTCTAAAATTCTGATTGAAGTTTGCTGTTATTTTTGCATTTTTTAGAGGGATTTGACCAACAAATTTCTTGTGAGACACTGAATGACTGATAAGCTAAAAAGAATGGGCAGTATACATGGATTTACACAGAGACGCTATGCAATTGAACAGGCACTAGTCTTGGAATCAGAGATCCAAGTTTTAGTTCTAATGCTACCACTTAGTATATGCCAAGCTTAAACAAAATACCAAGCACACCATAAAATGATGGTGTTGGACAAGTTATCTGTAAAGTCTCCTCAGCTCTCAAGATTCTGTGACGTCGTTCTCCTTGGGGTTGCAGTTACAACTGGAACTGGAAAATAGCACCTTTGACCTCTGTAGTCTTTTGTACTTAAGCAATTTCTCCAATTTCTTCTACAAGCTCCAAAGCATACAGACCTTTACAGGGATTAAAAATCAACAACTGAAAATAAATGAATCCTTTCCCCATTTTGTTAGGTATGATAAAGTGCTTATCTATTAAAAACATATAATATGTATTTCATGAATTTAAAATACTCCAAGAAAAAATGTGTAACAGGGTAAAACTAGTTCCACAAAATACTGATAGTTATAGAACCCGGGTGAAGGTACATGAAGGTGTGTTATTTCATTTAAATTTTGTGTATGTTTATAAGCTTTCCATAACAAAAAAAATCAAATAGCAATAAAATTTATTAATAAAATTACTATAAAAATAATTAAAATCAATTTTTAACCCCAGATGTTAGTCATTCTTAAAACATTTTTTTACTATTCTTTGGGTTGATGTCATGAAGAAAGTTTAAGTACTCAATTGCTCTTAGTTTATTATAAAATTTCAAATGTTTAAATTGCAAATAGACAATTATTTTAAATCATAATTTAGAAGAAAAAAGTTAGAGCTTCTTCTAATACAATTGCATATCATGATAAAAGCGTGATTTTTAACCATTTAAAAAAGACTCAAAAAATGAAAACTAAAAGGTCCAAATTATCTACATTATTAAGAATTTTTTAAAAGGTGATCTGAGTATCATTTAGTACAATTCATTCTAATAACTTCAAAGTGCTTTATAAGGGAAAACTATTTGTATAAATTGTAAGAGAAACAAAAATACAATAAATTAACATAAACATTTAATCTGAGTTCTTACCTTGTAATGAAAACAGCAGTACATGAAGCAAGAATATACTCCAAGGTATCATTAAATTGAGTTTCATTACAATGTTCATTTCAGTATAGCCTTTCTCCCTGAAATGTAACCAAATTGATGGTCTTTATTATGATGGCATCTTAGAAGTATGCACAGTTGTAGCGTACTCAAATTCTAATAAATATAGCTATGTAATAAAGTAATTCAAAAAGGAATTCCAAGCTTTCCAACCACATACAGCATCTGAAGCTTTAGAACTTGCAGGCAACCCTTTGGCTGAGTCTCTCATTAGTGATGCATGGCAGCTTCTTACCTGAGCCTGTATTAGTTACACCCACACCTGCACATCATAGGCCTTTTCAGCCTATATCAACCTTTTTACCTTCTCAGGACAGCAGCATTAAAATAAAAAGAAACACCTCTGGAAATCTCCCGAAGCCATAAGAGATAACCATTATTCCTAATTGTTGATCCAATCTTTGCATTTTATAATTGTGTTCATAAAATAATTACTGTCCTTTGAAAAAGGGTGAAATAAAACCCTGTCCATCTTTCCTAGAATGTCTACATGTTCTTTAAGAATTAAAAAGTCTGCTTTAGGAATTAAAAAGTACACTAAAACTACATGCATATATTTTCAAGTCCCATTACAGTATAGTTTAAGTTGACATGATCACGGGCCCACAGACATTTCTGTTAAACGTTCTGCAACAAAAGTAGCAATTTTTAAAAAAACATAATATTCTATACTTGACTTTAAAAAGAAAATAAAGTAACTCACCCAGCCCTGAAAACCTTCCCTTCACACCCTGTTTTTCCATCCTCTGTGACAAATATCCAATTAAACAACAGACTTACTATTTCAGCACTAGGAGCACTCTTCTTTAACAGGGATTGACTGCTTACATTGGCATGAGAAAAGAGCTCTAATACGTCATAATGAACTTTATAGATCTGAGCCCCACACATTAGTGAAAACCATACTTATATAGTGGGTGCACATTTCTACAGCAGATCCCATGAGTTAACTGCACTATTATCAAAGTCATTTAACAGACAAGTGTGCAGTATTAAGGAATGTCTAACCACACAGAAGTACTTTATGAAACAAAAAGGCACAGCAGTTGTTAACATCCTGTTGTGCCCAGACAATTCTCCTGCAATGACTTCTGAGTCTTTTCTATTAAGTATTCTTGATATCCTAACTAATGTTACATGGTCCAATGTTCATTATACAGTTTCCTGTTTGTGTTCCAAATCCAATAATCATTTACTTTTGCTCTAGATGACCTTAATTCCTTTCCATTGCTGAAATAATAGCTAATTTCATGAGCCAACAGATGTTTGCCCATAAAGGAAAAAGTTTAAGCATGAAAATATGAACAAATTCCACTAAAATTATAAAGTAGCTATGTGCCTGTCCCCTCTCCAGCACACACACACGTACACACACATTCACATTCATTTTGAATTTTTAATTAATAGGTTTAATTAATTGAAGTACAGTATGTGTTTAATATCATTTATTGAAAGGTTACTAGTCTATTACTCTTGAACTAATTAGACAATCATATAAGTCAAACATAATTAACTTATGTACAGTTACATTCTAAATATTAGTCCAAAATATATATTTACTCAACTACAAGCAAAAGTATAAAATATTTTAGATTCTTGAGAATATGTGACTACAAAGTAAATTAAAAGGCTAAGGTTGAAATCTGTTTAGAAGACAATACTTTTCCCCAACAAAATATTTTTAATTAAGGGAATTAATTTTGTTTATGCAGAATGTTTACTGACTCTTTCTGAAAAGAGCTGAAATGTACATAACCAATATGCATTACTAAGTTTGCTCCTTATTTTACAATAGTTTCTCTTGTCTTCACAGTTTCCCATATAACTTAAACTACAATATGAAAAATCTACAAATCAACTTCAGGATTATTTTTCCTAATCTACTAACTGTTTGACTTTTTTGCTTGACTTAAAAATTTCCAAAACTCAGGGCTGGGTTTGGTGGCTCAGGCCTGTAATCCCAGCACTTTGGGAGGCCAAGGGAGGCGGATCACCTGAGGTCAGGAGTTTGAGACCAGCCTGACCAACATGGAGAAACCCCGTCTCTACTAAAAATACAAAACAAAATAACCACAAGTGGTGGCGCATGCCTGCAATCCCAGCTACTTGGGAGGCTGAGGCAGGAGAATCGTTTGAACCCGGGAGGCAGAGCTTGCGGTGAGCAGAGATTGTGCCACTGCACTCCAGCCTGGGCAACAAGAGTGAAACTCTATCTCAAAGAAAAAAAAAGAAAAATTCCAAAAATAACAGCCATATGGAAAAATCTCAAGCATAAACCAAAGTTAAATTTTATAGTTCAATAAAATAAACATTTTATAATAATTATAGTTATTTCTAATACTATTAGAACTTAGTAAAAAAGGGTATTAGGCAGCAATGTTAAGTCATATGAAAATTATGTGTTTCTGATACAAACTTTGGTATTTTTATGTACTTAATTAACATGTAGTAACTCTGAACTTTTCATCTCAAGTTTCATAGAGTATCTTTAAAGTTGTTATTCGAAAGCATCACTGAATAAAGTTGAAAAGTGCAAGCCTGTATTACTTGATGTTTTTATGACTACTTTTCTGTTTTGAACTATATGTATTTAAAAACTGTTAAGTTGTTTTGTCTGGTAGAATTTGGCTGGTCACAGTGGCTCACGCCTGTAGTCCCAGCACTTTGGGAGGCTACACTTCAGTTCGGAAGTTTAAGATTAGCCTGGACAACATGATGAAACTCTGTCTCTACAAAAAAAAAAACACAAAACAATTAGCTGGGCATGGTAGCATGCTCCTGTAGTCCCAGCTACTATGGAGGCTGAGGTGGAAGGATCATTTGAGTCCAGGAGGTCGAGGTTGCAGTGAACTGAGGTCACACCACTACACTCCAGCCTGGCAACACAGCAAGACCCTTTCTCAAAAAATAAAGAAAGAAAAAAATAGTAGAATTTGTAAGAGGAAGCCTCAGGGTTGCTATGATTTTATAGATAGAGCTTTGGTGTATGTCTTCTCTCTGCTCCTCTTCCATCCAGGCTCATAGTAGGAAAAATGTTAGAAAAGGAGAATGAACAATGGCAAAGAGAACAGTAACAAAAATCCCAAGTCCTTTTTCAACTACCTACATTATGAACTCAATACATGAAATGGTAGCCTGCGTGAAAATAAGCAAAATAGACTTCCTTAAACAGCTACAATAGAAGAGAGTTTAGATAAAAGATTGGACTCAGAGCCACAAAAAAATGGAATTTATGACTGTTGCTACATGTAATTATTACTGTCAAAACATAATTGACAGCTTTTATATTTCATTCCACCCTGACAAAGGAACTTTGGCAAAAAGTAAGCCAGCCACCAGCTTGTGAAGTGATATTAAGTTCATAAGAAGTCTGAGACAACTACATAATGCAAGCAATAAACAGTTCCCTTTCTGCTACAAAAGCACTGCTCATTTTCCCACATGGAATATGATCTTTAGAAAGTTGACACCTGACAGCCTATTGGCCTCAACCCAACACATTAAAACAACTGTAAAGAATGGGAAACTTTTTATCGAATAGTAGGTATGTCAATGATAATAACAGGTCTATTTGTAATGAAGCTCATCATCTTTGAAGAAAGTTAATTTCTTTGGTGATTTATACAACACTCATTTTTCATCAATTGACAACAAATTTCAAGTAGATAACCTTTGACTCCCTTAATATCCCATTCTGCTAGTGAAATGCAAATACTCTTTACTTGTGTTACTAAACCTAACACATTTCTAGTTCATAGATTTTATCCAGAATTTATGTTATCATTGATCCAGCAAATAGAATCCTATATCTTTAAGATGATGTTTGCCCCTCTGAATGTAACTGTCTTATTACGAGATGGTTTGTAGCATTCTATTTATGCTTTCTGGATGTGCATTGCTTGGCAATTTCTGGGATGTTTCATATAATTTTAGAAGTGGCATCTATCTTACCTTTTCTGAATAAGGATATGATTATATTTCATAAACACTATCTGTGTTGGTCATGATTTCAATTTAACACTCATCCCCAGAAATTAATGTGTTATGTTTTATAGCGATATTTGTTTTTCAACTTGCTGTGATGCCATTGATTTGCAATATCTAAGTGATACCTTGAAAGAAGTAATGTTTCTCCAACTAAATTTTATCTTGTCAACATTTTAGCATCAAGTTCAGTTTCTGCAGCTGTCTTCATTCTCTGAACTACTACAACACATTGCACTTGTCCCACATAGTGAAAATATTAATGTAAGGTACTATTTTGTACCATAAAGTTGGTTTCTCATGCTTTGAATTCCTTTATATCTTCAGTAATTTTTATGTACTTATTTTAGAGTTGTTGAGAAAGAATGTTATTTCAATTTTTTAATGGCAGCAGGGGTGGTTCTAATCTTGTTGTTTGTTGTTTGTTTCTCTCACTTAGGATAGATGACTTCATGGATTTTGTAATTTTGAATTTGGGGTCCATGTCTGGCAGGGCATTTTCTATGGGAATCCTTTACCACCAAAGTTGAGGATATTCCCCTCCAAAAAAGATTTTGTACCAACTTCTGTCAAGTGCTCCAGGGAGCTTCACGTTAATTTCTCAGCTTAAGGGTTCACAGACCACAGAGTATAAATTCAAATCCCAAACATAAAGTGAAGGAAAACCAAGTCCAGTTTCTGTTTTGTTTTTGGTCTCTGGTAATATTCCTTACATCCTAGTGAACTCACTCAACCATTTACATGGTTCACTATTTTATTAAATTCAGTACTTCCAAGTACTTTATACTTAGAAGATTTTTATATCATGTAATCTGCCATATTATTAAAATAAACCACCAAGAATCAAAAATTACATGATTTTATTTTCTAGGTTACTTTATATATTTTCTTTCTTACTTTTTCAACTTAATTACAAATTACTTAGCTTACTTACAAACAAAAGTTCTTCAAACTAAGTAACTGTAAATTTGTAAAGAAAGCATGCTATACTTGGATACAATTGTTTAAACTATAAAACAAAACCTGTCAAATCCCAAAATGTCATGATTGGATTACTTCATACAACACCAAGTTTCCAAATCAGACCCCTGGCAATCTGGTCTATGACAAGAGCCACTGGAGTGTCAAACGTTAGCCCATCATCTTCTGCTTCCCCTATATTGGCAAGACTGATATGGAAAACTGCCTTTGGAGATATGGCGTTACTATGATATTCAACACAGCACAAATCAGTATGAAAACATAACTTAGAAAGAACTGTGCCCTTCATTGTGATTTGAGAGTCAAAAAAATCTTGATCAGCCTATAAAAAGGCTTCCCCTTTATCTTGACATGCCCACCTCTTCCCCCAGCCTGAATTAGAGTCTTACTGAGTTACATGCAAAATTGTTATCATTATCTCTCAAAAGCTGCAGTGAAAATACACTAGTTCCTTTGGAAGGTTTTCTTCAGTCTTCTCTTCTAACAAGATAAGCTTATCAGCTTTACTGAGAATACAGAGGTGGTTCTTAAACTTTGGTGTGTGCAAGAATTACTTAGCAAACCTATTAGAAGCACAGATTCCTTCATGGCGTCTCATATTTTCTCATCAAGTCTAAGGGGATTAGGCATCTGCATTATGATAAAGAGAGAATGTAGCTTTGAGAAAATTAAATACTAGTTCATTCTAGTAAGAAAAAGAAGTCCAGGCAAATTACAAATGTGAGAGTGCTGACAGATTCCACTGGAGGGGAAAGAAACAGAGGATGGAAAAATGAAGTAGACGGAAGTAGACGTGTTACTTAATTTTCGTATTCTTACCTCACTCTTTATGCAAAGAAACTCCTCCCACTCACAGCCTCTGTTCCATTGGCAACACATCTTTATGACCCTCGCTATGAATAATGGAATAATGGTGCTCCTCTCCACCCCCTCAACAAAGATATCTGTCTTAATTCCCAGAACCTGTGAATTTTACTTAACATAACAAAGCAGCCTTTGCAGCCCATGATTAAGGATTTCGAGATGGGGAGATTATCCTGGATTATAAGTGTGGGCCAAATATAATCACAAGGGTCCTTGTAAGTGAAAAAAAAATTTTTTTTGAAGATGGAAAAAGCAATCAGAAATGAAGCATACAGCTTCTAGAAACTAGAAAAGGCAAAAAATGGATTCTCCACTAGAGCTTCTAGACAAATACAGTCCTGCTGACCTCTTGATGTTACCCCAGTGTCCTATTTCAGCCTTCTGATATCCCGATCTATAAGATAAATGTCCGTTGCTTTAAGCTACTAAATTTGTGGTAATTTGTTATAGCAGCAATAGAAAATGAATGCATTCACACTCTGGCCACCAGCAATAGTCACTTGATGCTAAGCAATATAACATATCGGTAGTCCTAACACTGATCTGATTCCCGTTCTCAGGTATTGAAATGTAAATCACAGGGAAAAAGCCATATGTTGACATAAGGTTGTGGGCCCTGGAGCTTTGTGATCCAGCAGAAGTGGAGATGGCAACTATTTTTTAGTCATGTGCATGCTATTAAATAACCAAAACAAGAGCTATTCTGCAGAAAGAAGTACGAGAATGGAGCAGATGTTCAGAAGGAAGCAAAGATACAAGCGGTGGTTTCCATGACTACATCTATCCAGTAACTCTTGGTTCTGTTTCTCTGGAGAACCCTGACTAATAACATGGCCTTCTGCTGAGGGGTACTATGAATTAGATGGGGTTCTACTACTCCAAGGTCCCCAAATCATCCATTTAGACATAGAAAAAAATTGAGAATTGGAATGTATACATGCAAAAAGATAAAGGTACATTTTCCCAGAAAAACCTCCTTGAAAGATACTAGACAGGCTGGGTGCAGTGGCTCACGCCTATAATCCCAGCATTTTGGGAGGCCCAGGCAGGTGGATCACCTGCAGTCAGGAGTTTGAGACCAGCCTGGCCAATATGGTGAAACCCAGTCTCTACTAAAAATACAAAAAAATTAGCCAGGCCTGGTGGTGCATGCCTGTAATCCCAGCTACTTGGGAGGCTGAGGCACGAGAATTGCTTGAACCTGGGAGGTGGAGGTTACAGTGATCTGAGATCATACCATTGCGCTCCAGCCTGGGCAACAGAGCGAGACTTCATCTCAAAAAAAAAAAAAAAAAAATTTAAAGGAAAGCTATTAGACAAGAGGACAGATAAAGGTTGTAAGTGAGAACCTGAACAGGAACAGAAATGAAGTGCTCTGAAGTGATCTCAATGCCACCAAGCCTTCTGCTGAGTCCAGCTCACTCTTCTGCTATCAGGAGTCAGAACCAAGAGAACCTGTGAGCTAGATTTCTATTATGTGCTCCATTGGTGGGAGTCAGGGAAACTTTAATGACACAGGGAAGTTCTGACAGGATTGGAGATCTGTCAGGCTCTTTTTGACACTGAGTGGCTTCAGGATAAAAACATTCATTTAAGAATCAGATGGTGGAATGCAGAGAGCAGCAGGCAGGAATGCCTTTGGATTGATTAGGTTATTATTCCCAGTTCTTCATTCATTGCCTCCCTGACATAGAATCATAGATATGCCCTTGCTCTTCTAAGTAGCTTTATTATACCTCCTATTGAGGTAGAAAAATTATATTTTCCCTGCTCATTGATGTTTGAATTGGCCAACTGACTTTCTCTGGCAAGTGTAATGATAGCAGGCATAACTTCTGCAGAGGCTTGCTATGTGATTGAGAGTTTTGGATGGTTGTCTTTCTTTTATGAAATCCATTATAAGTATATGTCCTGCGTAGCCACTAGTCCAAGAGAATGAGGAAACATGTGGAGAGTACTCTGATGGGGTTTAGATGTTTGTCCCCTTCAAATCTTATGTTAAAATGTGACCTCCAATGTCAGATGTAGGGCCTAGTCAGAATTGCTTGGGTCGTGGGGAACAGACCACGAATCACTTGGTGCCCTCCCTGTGGTAATGAGTTACCACGAGATCTGGTTGCTAAAAAATGTCTCAGATCTCCCCACCTCGCTCTCTTGCTCCCTCTCTCGCTGAATGACAGTCCTGCTGCCCCTATACCTTCCACCATGATTGGAAGCTTCCGGAGGCCCTCACCAGAAGCAGATTCTGGCACCACACTTCTTGTACAGCCTGAAAACCAAGAGCGAAATAAGCCTCTTTTCTTTATAAATTACCCAGTCTAAGGTATTCCTTTATAGCAATGCAAAATGGACCAACACAGACTCCAACCAGAAACAACCTCAAAGAGGTTTCTTTGGCAAGAAAAGTAATTCACCAGGCCTAGAAAAAAACATCCAGTTACACTTGCCTCCACAGGTTATGCCTAAGGGCTACTACCTCTGGGAAAACAGATGGGAGGTGCCACAGGGTTGTGGCATCTCTATAGGCAAATGGGCACCAATACCTACAGTATTTTTCCACCAGAGCAAAGCTATTTCTTGCTTCTCTTCTAGATTAAATTTAAACATTATCTTTTTGGTGTAGGCTTCCTCCACTGCCAAGGTGTTCAGCCTTCTCTGAGATGTAGATCATTCATACCACTACCATTTTTCTCATCACAGTACATATATATTTATTTCTATATGAGTCCGTCTTACCTGCTATGAATTTTTGAGGGCATGACACATATTATAATATCTTCTTTTGCTCATTACTGAACACAGTATTTCAAAAATATTTGTTGACTGAATGAATTATGTATGCCTCTGCCATAAGACCCTGGGGAAAGCAGAGTTATCAAAGCCTCTTCTTGCTCAGTGTTTTTGTGCATGGCCTCAATCTAATAGACGAGGCTAACTGCTCCATGTGGATGAATCTAAGCATTGCCCTCCACAGGTCAAGCTAATATATTTGAGCTTGTAAAATGACATCTCCCAAGTCTGCAAGCCAAGGACTCAAGGAGTCTTGGATGAGGGTTCTCAATCACTGAAAAATATCTGTTCATTTGTATTATGAATTCATGTTGCAGTTACAATAGCTTTGAAGATGAGGGAGAAGGCGGAGTACAAAAGCAATGGATAAATCACAGGAATTGTCTTCATAGAGAAAATTGGAATATCCCCTCCTTACCTTTTCTTGTTTCTCCACAGTCACATTTATTTGTGGACACATAAACCTAATGCAGAGCACTATTTCACATCTCAGGAAATCATGCTCCCACTCTTAACTACTCCTTGGCACTTACAATTTAATTAATTTATATTCCTATTTATCTTTCATGTACATACCCATCACTTGTACTATGTTTATAGGTGATTAAGAGCTGGTATCTTGACTTATGCATCTTGCATTTCCCCGCAGGCTCACGTGCAGTGTTTGACCTAGATCAATGCTTAGTAAATACTGTTAGTGGCAATGATGATAACGATGATGCCAGTGGTCATCTCCTTTTCCTGATGTACTTGTAGAGCTCAGTGGGAAGGATTGGAGCATGGGGTGAAGTGTAATGGGAAATGAGATTAGAAAGAGAGGAAAAGTTCAGATGATACAAAGACCTATGTTTCAACTAATTTATATGGACTTCATCCTGCAAGCAACTGAGATTCATTAAGTTTCCAAGGTCATTTTGTTTAAAGCTATCTGATAGTAATGTGCTGCAATTCAGAATCCAACATCTGGCTTGCCTCCTGGTTTGAGCTACATTGCATGCAGCCTCACACAAATATCTCACAAAGACCTCTTTTCATATAGACAACAGAGAACAGAGACTCCTAGAAGCAGGCAGAGAGAAAAAGACAAGAGATCATGAAAATTATTAATAATTATTAATATAACTTCGGGATATTTATTATGAATAAAACCATATGTTAGATGGTGTGAATTTATACAAATAAAACTTACACAAATCATCTATTAAACTAATTCAATGGGCACTATTATTCCATTGATAAGCAGAAGAAATAGATAAATGAATAAGATGGCCTCTCTCTTCAAAGATTACAATTCAGTGAGGAAAACAACATTAAAATCATTATAAAAATAATCTTTCAACTGCAATTGTGTGTTATTAAAGAAAAATACAAGATATCTTCTGCAATTGTGTGTTATTAAAGAAAAATACAAGATATCTTGAAAGGGCCTCTCGGGAAAGGGGAGGATCTAGAAGGTCTTCTAGGAAAGGGTTTTAAACTGTAGTTAGCCAGAGAACCAAGATCCCACCAAGCAGAGAAAATAGCTTATGTCAATGTTTTAAGAAGGAAAAAGCCTGGTAGGTTTGAGAAAATAAAAGACCTAGTGTGACCAGAGCAAAGTAAGCTAGGGAGAGAATAGTACAAGGCTGGGATGTGGGTATAGCAAAGTGAGATCATTCAAGTGCTTTGGACCATTGTAAGATTTTGAACCTTATCCCAATAACAGAAGCTAAAGGAAAGTTTGAAGCAAAGGAATAATATAAACAGGATTGTGTGCATGCACATATGTACACATATACCAATAATATTGCACATAAACATGCACACACATATGACAGGCTATGTATACTTTAATTTCAAGATCACTCTGTATTCAAGGAGAACAAAGCTAAATGGAGGAAAACAGCCACATAGTCCACAAGAGATGACAGCTATTTGGTCTAGGATGGAAGGTATGGAATTGAGAAAAGAAACGAATTCAAATCAGATTTCAGAAACACAGTAATAGAATTTGCTAGTTAATCAGGCATGGGGCATGAGGTGAAAGAAGATGTAAAGGATAATGTTTTCTGGCACAATTAAGTAAGTTATTGGTGATGTCATTTACTGAGATAGGAAACATCAGAGAAGATTCAGGTTTGGACAGATGTGAAGTCCATGGAGAGCTGCTTTGTTTATTTATTTAGAGGGATACAGGTGGTTGTTGTTGTTGTTGTTGTTGTTGTTATTATTATTATTTGGAGATGGAGTCTCGCTCTGTCACCAACCTGGAGTGCAGTGGCATGATCTCGGCTCACTGCAACCTCCAACTCCTGAATTCAATTGATTCTCCTGCCTCAGCCTCTCTAGTAGCTGGGATTACAGGCACGCACCACCACGCCCAGCTAATTTTTGTATTTTATTAGAGATGGGGTTTCACCATGTTGGCCAGGATGATCTCAATCTCCTGACCTCGTGATCCGCCTGCCTTGGCCTCCCAAATGCTGGGATTACAGGTGTGAGCCACCACACAAAACCAGGTAATTATTTTTAAACTGATAGGAAGCTTACCACAAATAGGGAGATATTGAAGACACAGATAAAAGAGGATATTTAAAAGAGAACAGTTCTTGAACAGCAGAAGAGCCTTCTCTGAAAAAGCTTCTACTCCAGGGAGTGAGAGAAGTTAAGCGTATGTAACAGGGAGAATATTTTAAGTATGTCAATGTGTCCTTCTCTTGCAATTTCATGTGGCCTGCTCCCACAAATTTGCCTTGGGGATTTAGATGATTTTAACCAGAAAACAAAGAGAAAGAAAGGAAAATATAATATTCAGCTTCAAACGTACAAAATGGATTATTTTACCTGTAAAAAAATAATAATAATAAGTTTGAAAGCCAGAGAAAGAAGTTTTTATACTACTTATGTCCCCCTTGTACGTATTAAGAGGAAAGATTGAGGGTCTGGATCTTAGAGTTTCATATGATAGAGTACCCAGTGAGGAAAGAGGAGGAAGGAGTTCAACCCCATCACTCACATCCAGAGGGACTGTGGGAAGGAGAAAGATGCCACCACATGCCTCTGTGGGCTGCCTTGGAGAGCTGAACTCAACTCATATCTTTGCTTACCCATACTTTGTTTCGGCCATTAGAGTGCCTTTTGTGGAGTCAGCTTTCCTGCCTCTGCTTCAGAGTTGTAAGAGGGCCTCTGAATTAAGAAAGAATCACCTCAGTAGCAGAAGTCTGAATAGCATGGTCAGGGATTCATAGACAGACTTCAGTGGTGTTGACAAAAATAGCCAAACTCTGTAAAATATTGTAAAAGATTTATTCTGGCCAGGCGCAGTGGCTCATGCCTGTAATCTCAGCACTCTGGGAGGCCAAGGCAGGTGCATCACTTGAAGTCAGGAGTTCAAGACCAGCCTGGCCAACATGGTAAAAACCCTGTCTCTACTAAAATGCAAAAATTAGTCGGGCATGGTAGCAGGCGCCTGTAGTCCCAGCTACTCAGGAGGTTGAGACAGGAGAATCTCTTGAACCTGGGAGGCAGAGGTTACAGTTAGCCAAGATCGCTCCACTGCACTCCAGCCTAGGCAACAGAGAGTGTCTCTGTAAAAATAAATGAATAAATGAATGAATGAATATTTATTCTGAGCCAAATGTGAGTGACCATGGCCATGACACAGCCCGCAGGAGACCCTGAGAACATGTGCACAAGGTGGTTAAGACAAAGTTTGGTTTTACACATTTTAGGGAGACATGAGCCATCAATCAAATACATTTAAGATATACACTGATGCAGACCAGAAAGGTGGGACAACTTGAAATGGGCGGGCTTCTAGGTTATAGGTAGATTTAAAAATTTTCTGATTGGCAATTGGCTGAAAGAGTTATTATCAATAGAAAGGAACGTCCAGGTTCCATAAGAGGTTGTGGACACCAAAGTTGTATCACGTCAATGAAGCCTCCAGGTAGCAGACTTCAGAGAAAATAGATTATAAATGTTTCTTATCAGACTTAAGATGTGTATTGATGTTAAATACTAGTTGGCTTTTCCTGAAGTCTAAAATGGAGGAGGGCATAATGAGGCATATCCGAACATCCCCTTCCCCTCATGGCCTTAACCAGTCTCAGATTAAATTTGGAGGGCCCTGGCCTAGAGGAGGAAGTCCAGTTAGACTTCTCACAAAGCCAGTAAGAGCTAATATAGAACCCCAAACCTATATCAGCTGTAAATAACTGGAACAAAGCAGGAGTTACAGTGGCTTTCAACAGCAGCTGCAGACATCAGGAGAGCCCTAGGGAGAAGACCATTTGTATAGCAGAGGTCCTCAGCCTAAGGAGAAGCCCAGAGCAGACACCCGCAGCAGAGACCAACACGCCTCCGGGGAATGATGTCCAGGTGGAAGAACCAGTCTCCCTAAGACAGACAAAGACAAGTGAAACCCCCTCCACTTCCCACACCTAGGGGCAAATGGCAAGGGACTGGAATTCTGAAAGACATTTACCTAAGTCATCCAAACAGAGCAGTGAATGACAGTCATAAGATCAGCTACAGAAAAATAAAAATAAAAACCTAATTGTTCATTGTACGTCTTAGTGTAATGTTAATAAATCTGATACCCCATCGACATTTATAAATAACAATATTATCACATCAATGATGATAGATGTCATGTAAGGTGCATAGCTGAAAGGCTATAGATAGGATAACCATTCCTGGAAACAATTGCACTGACTACATTTTAAACAGAAGGTACAAATTAAGCAATGGAGAAAAGGACAGGGACTGTAGCTCAATTTTCATGGATACACTAAGGCTCATAGATACACCAAGATACTCCCCATCTCATCCACCTGCATACCAAACACTAGTGGCTCCAGAATCCACCTCCAGACCCCGCTCACTTATTAGCAGAGAAAGAGCCAGATTGAACTCCCAATAATTGAAAGATGAAACCAAACCTTCAAGGATGATTTTTTGCACACCAGCTGGGCTGGACAAGGCAGGCACGAACAGGCATGAGAATCTATTCATGATTTTAGATGACACAGTTCGCAGAAAATCCCCCTTTGTGTTATGTTTGGTGATATTCTGGTAACTGTTTAACAACCTCCACTGGGGAAAGGGAAGGATCCTACTTTGTAGTGTTTGCAGATGTCCATGGTATAATACTCCCACTATGGCCAATTTTGAGCTACTAATGTGATTTCAACTGCCTCACAAAATTCCTCCAAATTTAATAATGGGCGTTCAGGAGCCACCAGGAGCTGGATCCAGCGCACCACTGTGACTCTTAAAGAGCCATTGATAGGGCACTGTCTATATCAAAATCTAACTTGAGTGGGTCCCACAAACTGCTAAGTTTTTACTTGGACTTCTATCTAAGTAATACACATTGTGATCTTCAAAACGATGGCACATTAAGAAGTCAAATATTAGGTTGAATTAAATCATATAAGCTTCATTCTACTAACCTATCTAAGTCCTTGTCTGCCTTCATTCTACTAACCAGTCTATTTTATTTTTATTTAGCTCGTGTGTAGGAAATTGATTTCCCTTTAGCATGATCTTATATTTCATAAAGTAATCATTCTTCAATTGTGTTAGGAATCTGCCATTAACAAGTTGCTTGTTGCAAATACAGAAAAGCCCTCTGCTGGCTCACCACTGAACGTCAATGTGTATGCTCTCAGGCTGTTAACCATTCTTTCCCCTGCCTTGCTAAGCTGAGCCAAATTGCAAATTCTGTCTTAAAATGCCATTAAGAGTGGCCTGTTTCTAGTAGATTTCATTGCTGATATATGAGACTTTTCAGTTTATAAATCATATAATGTTGAATCATTCCAAAGATTAGTTATAATAGCCTAAAGAAACATAAACATCAAGCTCCCTTTTAAAAATTGTATTCTGAGATATTAAAAAGGGAGAGAGGGAGGGAGGGTCCACTTGCTGGGTACATTAAAAGGAATTACATTTTTTTAAAAATGAAGCTTTTGCAACACTTTTTCTAAATAACCGGGTTAAGTCAAACGCTTTCTGAGAAGGAATTTGAAAGGAAAAAAAAACTGTAAAGTCCTCATTACTCCATTGTTATTTTAGTCTGATTCAAATATCATATGGCTTGTGGTTTGCACAATGTTTCCAGTGTGGTATTTATTTGCCCCTTTTCTGATTTCTAATAGGAAAACAAACAAAAGTTTATTTTTTTAATTTTAATATTTAAGACAAACCTGGACAAAATAAATCAGTATTACTTTTATATTCAGAAAACATAAATGTAAGTGCTATATTAAATAATATTTTAGAGCGCTCTCTAGTATAATGTTATATAATGGAAAACTTTTTCTCATTTAGTCAACAAATATTTACTACAGCGGTATTGTCAGATTCTTCTTACTATAATTGAAAATTTGCCATGGTTCAAAAGAATTAGAACATAATATTCTGATTATGTTTTTGGTTGGGGAATTAGAGTGTGTTTATTTTCCCTATATGAATACATCTTAAATCACTCTTGGTGACTTATGGTGATTCTATTGGGTGATTTAAATTTGCAATTAGAAGGTCTTGCTTCATTGATGGGCTAGGGAGTTACTCAAGGTTCTTTAGTTGCAAGTATTGGAAGAAACTAACTCTGCCCAAGCATTAAGCAAAATGGGGAATTACTGGGTTATTGGAGATTCCACAGAACTAGTAGGAAGGTTGAAGAATCCTACTTAGTAAAATGAATATTAAGCTATCATCTAAAATAAATGAATTACAACTGTTTCATATTTCCTTATAAAAACTCTGCTGAAGATTTGAAGTCCCTTGAGAGCCTGACTAGGTCACATGCCTAACCTTTGGCTATACAAGGGTATCTAGGGACCCCTCGGCTTCCTTTATTAGCTTTCCAAGATTCCATACGGTTGGAGGAGTATAATTCCCAAAAGAAAATCAGTGTTGTTAGTAAGAGGCAGCTAAAACAACAAAGGTCCACTGCACTGCTTAGCCAATTTTGTTCTGTGCCATCACTAACTCCACTGATACAAGAGAATGACAGCCACTTCTCTGGGCCTTGGCATCTTCTTTTGTAAAACGAGGAGGACGTGTCAGATGACTTCAAGCTTCCTGTATTTCACATTCACAAATCCAATTTAGGCAGACACTGAAACTATCTTTGGAAAATGTTTCTGTCTAAACAAAAGGACTTTCCCTAACCCTTGTCATTCTCAGTCCTCACTATTCCTCCCTCTCAGTTATATTCACATCTTTAAAGAACAACCGTAGCTTCCTGGCTCTTGCACATGTACAGCAAGCCTCCAAAACTCAGTGAATCTCACTTGGAGAATTTTTAAACCAAATGCATTTTACTCCAGCATATATGAGGATAAGTTACACTGTCTGAAATATAACATTTTCTTCATCGAAGAGTAGATATTCCCAATAATATATGCTAACATGATTATTATTATATTATTATTATTATTATTGAGATGAAATCTCACTCTGACATCTAGGCTGTAGTGCAGTGGCACAATCTCGGCTCACTGCAACCTCTGACTCCCAGGTTCAAGCAATTCTCCTGCCTCAGCCTCCTGAGTAACTGGGACTACAGGCATGCGCCACCAGCTAATTTTTGTATTTTTAGTAGAGATGGGGTTTCACCGTGTTGGCCAGACTGGTCTCAAACTCCTGACTTTGTGATCTGCCCGCCTCAGGCTCCCAAAGTGCTGAGATTACAGGTGTGAGTCACTGCACCTGGCCCGTTTACCTTACTCTTAAGAATAAGGTTCTTTAAATTTTTTTCTGTTTAAAATGAATTTCTGAAGTTCCTTTCACAAAAATAAAAAGTCTTTGTCTTAACAAAGAAAAAGCCTGCTGCTCCATCTAGAGGACATTTTATATTTTCCAATTGAAGGGGTTTAGGGAGCCTACTCTAGATGTTCAATGTTCCAAATCTTGCTAAAAAAATTCTACAATTTTCTCAAATTCAACTGATTTGTTTAGCTCATACTGTGTAAGAATGAAGAGGACATTTCCCTCATCTCTCAGTTTCAGCCAAAGATTGTCTAAGTAATAACCTTTATTTTTTCATGAAATATTTGGGCACATACTATATACTCACTGTACTTACTTCTGGGATTTTTATGATTTTAAAAATGATTTCTAACAACCACTTACTAGGTCTTAATCATTTTCATCAATTATCAGACTTTTTTTAATTTGACAGATATTTCCCCTAGTTTAAATATTTGAAGACATTGGACAAAAATACTCATGTTGTTTTTCACTTAGAGTTACACGGCATTTTTCTCCAAAAAGACTCGCCTGTTAAGAGAGCATGCTATTTTTATTTTTAGTGACCAGAGTGGCAGTTGGGTAATGCTTCACAGCATCTTGGAGAAACTTCCTTTTTTAATGTAAAATCTAGGACCTTATTTTAGTGAAGCAATGTTTCCAGCATGGAAATTCACTTTTAACCACATGGAGGGCAAATACACCCTCTATTTTCCCACAAACGTCTGTGAGAAAGTCAGATAACATGGTGAGAGCAAAGAAAGGGAGCTAGGAATAAGAAGCTGGGAGAGAATTCCATGGGGGAGGAGGGATCCCTGGTTGACCTTAGGCTATGGCCATCTCAGTCAGGGAAGGGTAGCTAACCATGACCGGACCAGCAGGCGGGAGCCCTCCTGGAACTGCACTGGTTTTGTCAGAGGCAGAAAATCAACCCCACAGCAAAGTGTATGAGAACAGAAACAACTGCTGAGCAAAAACTTTTGTTCTGAGGTCTGACTTGTCCTATGGAGCTCATCAAAAAGTTTGCCATATGTCCTGTGGGTATTCAAGAGTGACAGAGTAATGTATCTAACATTGAAGTTACATGAGCCAAGGACTTTTTCTCATAGACAGAAAGAAGAGGAGGAAAACAAAAACAACAACAGTGGTTAGGGTCAGTCTTGATACCTCTTTCACAATGTTCTATACATTCTTAAGAAGACATTATTATTCTCTAAGGGATAGCTAATGTAATAACTTAGAAGTGAATATGGATTTCTTGAAAGCAAAAATATAAATCTCGTCTAACGCACCACAGTATTTAAAGCTGGTACAGCAGTCTCTACTTCCTCTCTTGCCATTCACAAGAGAGCGAGATCATTTGTCCAAAGTCAGAGAGCTAATGAGCAACAAAGCTGAGCCCAGCACTACCTTACAGGACTGATCCCCAGCCATCATTCTTTCTATTACAATGTAATTGGTCTAACACTAGTTTAACACCACCAGTTGTCAATAAATTCTCAATATTCTGTCCCAGTAAGAGGCCAACTGTTTAAATGTTGCATTCTTATTTTGAAGGATAAATAACAGAACAAAACTTTATAACATGTAATCATATTTGGTTATTTTGAGTAAACGTGAATATATTAAGAAACACAGTATATGGTTTATAAAAATTCACTTATCTCCTCTCTGCCTTGTTCCAAAACAGTATCTGGACAGTAATCAATAATTTTATTTTATTTATTTATTTCTTTATTTTGGGATGGAGTCTTGCTCTGTCACCCAGGCTGGAGTGCAGTGGCACAATCTCGGCTCACTGCAACCTCCATCTCCTCGGTTCAAGTGATTCTCCTGCCTCAGCCTCCTGAGTAGCTGGGATTACAGCTGCCCACCACCATGCCCAGCTAATTTTTGTATTTTTAGTAGAGATGGGGTTTGGCCATATTGGCCAGGCTGGTCTTGAACTCCTGACTTCAGGTGATCCACTGCCTCAACCTCCCAAAGTGCTGGGATTACAGGCATGAACCACTGCTCCCAGCCAGTATCCAACAATTTTCAAGTCGCAATATGAAAAACAAACTTGAAGATGTCATATGGCCAGGTTTGATCTTTTCTAGAAGGTAAAGAGAAGGTGGTCTAAGGCCTATGAGTTACACTACTCCTGTCTGTTCCCAGCCCACTCCCCTGCAATAACAGAAAGCCTAATCAGTGAATCGGCCTGCCTGAGATGGAAAGGCTGGTCTTTGCCTGTTAGCTGCAACATTACTTAAATTCCTCTGTACCACTCTGGGAAAAGCATGAACTACAAAGTAAAGGAAGAACTATTTTTAAAAAGAAACCACTAAGGATGCTAACATGATACAAAACTTGGATTCACTCTCAAACTGAGATGTCAGTGTTCACTTTGCCCACGGTTTTGGCAAAAGATAAAGTTTGGAATAGATTCCTCCCAAATGGCAAATAGTGATTTGATACCAGTGATACCTTGGTGTCCAAAAGAAAAGGTAGACCTCAGCTTTAATTATTTTATTGTGCTTCTTTGAATTTATTTTATGGCTTCTAAGCCTTAAAATATTTTAAAATTGTGCTAATTGAAATCTGCATTTTACCAAACTAGGGAAGTTCTTTCATCTATCAGTTAAGATGCACAGCACATCCTGTTCCCAAATGACTCAGCAAATATCAGTGATAGGCAAGCATAAAGCAGCCTAAAAGTCACATCCAAATACAGTTTGCTATTAATGCCATCATGTGCCAAAACAAATCATAAAAACTACTGCATTGTTATGTCTCCTAATTAAAATGCAAGATCTACAATATTTCCGTTGGCCACAAAAATGGTGCCAGAGATGCTGTGGTCAGCGTCAGGAGACTCTATCAACCTGTGTCTACCACTTCCAGTCACCCAAGCTACCACGGAGGTCTAGTCAAGTCTCACAAAGTAGAAACAAGTTTGGGATGAGTCTTCTTATTATATCCAGTTGTTTTCTCTCTCTCCAGAGCTTCTTCCCATATAGCTAACTGATTTCTTGGTTTCACTTCAAATTATTCCTGAGCAAAGAAGATCACCCTAGGAGAAAGATGAGAATCTGTAGACCTGCTGTCCTTGTGAATGATATGCTCCGGGTGCATCAAACAGTCATTCTCAAACCTAGCCTGCATATTTAGATTTATCTTGGAGAGCCCCATCTAGACCAGTGAAATTCTACTTTCTAAGTATGGGGTTCAGGCATTAGTGTTAAGCTGCCCCAACATTCAGTAATATGAGTTTTGCAATCTATCTCTTTTGGTCTTTCAGATAACTATATAGCATCATTTCAGAAGCTTCCTAGAAATTCACTTCTTCCAAGAAATGAGTTAGTACTAAACAATTTTTGCTAAAGGGGGCAGGAGAGGTTAAAGAAAAAAAAAAAATCCAACCTCATTCTTATGAGACTTGACCAACTTCCCAGCTGCTGGGTCTTCTTTGGTCAATTGGTCAAAGACTGGATTCTCTTTGTTTTACTCAGAGGCATGTTTGCTATCCATGCCTAAAAGAAAATAAACAATAAGTTAAAGATAATGTTGAGTAAAAGATTATTCAACTGGGATTTACAAAATCTGGATTGTATTTAGCAGTTAATAGTTGTGGGACATGGGACCTTGAACTTAGCTCTCCATGTTTCCTTTTCCCATCAGAAAAATGGAATCCTATACTTCCTTCTTCCAAACTCTCTATTAATCTGAGTATCTACTTATGATTCATTAACCAAAAAGCCTTAAAGGATGCACTCTTGTTCACATTGCCAAAAATGGTGGAGTAGCTCCCTATGCACTCATACAAAGACATTAAATTAGAGAGTCCAAATTATAAAATCCTTAGAAGATTAAAAACAGATAAAATAATTAAAGCAGAGCTGAAGCAGAGCTGTGGGAAAGCTTTACTCAAACTAAAATACTGAAAGGTCTGTAGAGGATCAATTGTTTATGATCCTATTCTCTAGAGACTGAAATTCTTTGGCTATACCAGATGGTTTTATTTATATAACAAAAGTTCAGCTCCAGTGAGGTGCTGCTTGCAAATTCACACGCAAATAAAAGAAACTGTGTTTATGTTTGTACATATCCTTGCTCATAAGAGGGAGTTTCCTTTGCTTTTTATGGACATTTGAAAAAATTTTATACTTATAATGCTAAAGAGAAGGCTCACCTTTTTATATTTATTATTATTATTGTTATTATTACTATTATTATTTGAGATGGAGTCTCGCTCTGTCGCCCAGGCTGGAATGTAGTGGTGTGATCTCGGCTCCCTGCAACCTCTGTCTCCCAGGTTCAAGTGATTCTCCTGCCTCAGCCTCCTGAGTAGCTGAGATTATAGGCACATGCCACCACGCCTGGCTAATTTTTGTATTTTTAGTAGAGACGGGGTTTCACCATGTTGGTCAAGCTGGTCTTGAACGCCTGACCTCATGATCCGCCCACCTCAGCCTCTCAAAGTGCTGGGATTACAGGCGTGAGCCACCGCTCACCTCTTTTTAAAAGGAACAGCAGCTTCCCAGTATAGCCAAGTAATCCCCAGAACATGAAATTTAACACAGAAAATTTCTGACTTTTGTGGATCTTCTCTATCCAAGGGCATAACAAATATTTAATTCACTCTTCAATGTTCATATTCAACCCTATTTCTTCAAATAGCATCGTTGAAAATTAAAAAGAAATCTCAACCGTCTCCCCAAGTGAATATTTCAAGCTGCATTCTGTGTCAAGTCCTGGCACTGAGTCAGCCTTGTCAGCCCAATTTAGAGCACATGGCAGTAATCCAATTCATTGTGGCTGTTTGTGGTCCCCAGATCAGGTTTCAAAAAAGAAGGGGCAGCAATCCGGTGACCTTCTCAAGATAGTAGAAAACAACTCTGGTCATGACTGACATCTGATCTTTCTGCTAACATTAGCTCCTAATCAAAGATGGTGCCAATCTTGTATCCGACACCAGCCCACAAATCTTTCTGTCCTCCTCCAAGAGGTGTGGGCATCCTGTCACCCACTGAGTTTCAGTTTTAGAATGACTGTCCCTTTCAGATCCAAGGAAGTCTGGTTTTATTGACATTTGAGATAAAGCTCAAGGCCTGTCTTAATTAAGCTTTCTGGTTATTTATAATGCATACGTATTTACTATTCATTGTCGTTATACTTATCCTCACTAAGTATAATGTGTTCAATGTGATTCTTAATAAAGACATGGTTATAACTTTCTAAAATTAACAACCCCAGAATATTCATATTAAAATCAGGAGATGGCATCCACTTGGAAGCTTTTTTCTGTGCATCTCTCATCCTGTCATCCTTTTTTTTTTTTTTTTTGAGGTGGAGTCTTGCACTGTTGCCCAGGCTGGAGTGCAGTGGCGCCATCTTGGCTCACTGCAAGCTCCACCTCCTGGGTTCACGCCATTCTCCTGCCTCAGCCTCCCGAGTAGTTGGGACTACAGGCATGAGCCACCATATCCAGCTAATTTTTTTTTTTTTTTTTTTTTTGGACTTTTAGTAGAGACATGGTTTCACCGTGTTAGCCAGCATCCTTTCTTAAAAATGTATTACTCTTCCTGGGCTTTGAGTCATCCTTCCTCCATACTTCTGCTGTATCTTCAGGACTGGCTCAGGCATGGCCACAAATTGGCCCCAGCAGCGTCTGCAGAAGTAAACTTTACCTCCTAGGCCAGGCCCCATTTTTCTTACTTCACCAAATACTAAGTATCAGTATAAAAAAAAACAACCTGGCCACTTGCCTAAGTCGTCCCTAAATCAGGAAGCTATTCTTGATGTGAAGAGGCCTTTAGGGAATGCTGTTGTTTTCTCATCCCTTACCTCTTATATAAAAGTCCATGTTGAGGCCTGAAGATTCCTGGAGCTGCGGATGTGTTCAAAGTAACTACTGGTTTTGCCCCAGCTCTGAGTTTACACATAATATATTATTTGAATTAGTTGAGTTCCAAGTTTTCTATACAGAATTTTATCTTCTTTCTATCTCCATAAACAAACAATCTTTGAAGCTAGATAATATGAGAAAAGAGGATGGAATCATTTCACCCTGCCTTGTTTGTTTCCATGAGGATTCTAACCAAAAAGGAAAAGATGAGTCATTCAGCATCATTTCCTATGTGGTGCTTTCTTAGCCAAAAGAGGGCAGCACTCCATGGGTTTTGAATTCACAGGAAGCAAAACTTCAAACAGTTTTTAATTGAACTCTTAAGCAAGGCACTGTACTCTATTACATGGGATAACACAGATTAATAAGACCGCCCCAAACAAGCAGGAACAGGAAAGGAAAGAACAGTTGGGGAGAGCAGTTAAAACATTGCCATGTGTTTGGGAGTGGTGAGCGATACGTCTGAAAATAAAGAATGGATGAGATTGTGAGGGTTCCTTGATGATTAGGCATTTATTCTTTATTTGAAATGTAGTGGGGAGCCTCTCAAAGTTTTTCAACAAGTGAATCATATGATTAGAACTCTGTCTGGGGAAGACACATGTGTTAGGGATGTATTAGAGATTAAAACAGGGAGCAGAGGGAAACATGGATAGAAAAATAATACAAGAGACATCCGGGAAGTGATGAAGATCTAAACCAGAGGTATGACAGAGAGAAAGGGAGGGTGGCACCTGATGGGAGAGACACAGCTAAGTAGGAAAGATGGACTTTAACGGACTTGATAGAGGGAGAAAGGGACCAAGATAAACCCAGAGTTTCACATCTGAGACCTGGGCATATGGTAGAGCCTTTAACAAAAATTAGGAAGAAAGAAAAAAACAACTGTTTGAAGCAAACATAGCAAATTTGGTCTTGAACACATTTTCCCTTCAGAGATCGTGAGATGTGACTAAGTTGCCAAGATATAAGAGTTAAAAGATAAAAATATAGGAAGGGTATGACTTAAAGGACTACCTTGAAAAGAAGTAGCCCTAAATGCTTACCTGAAAGCCCAGTGCTGAATATATGGCCCACTAGCAAGTGCAGTGTTGAGCCTTAGTGGCCTGTGTTTCTATACCTTCTTGATATCATCTAACTCTCCTTATTTGTCCATTTGCTCTAATATTTTTATATTTGTATCTTATGGTAGTGCCACCTCAAATCATTTTGTGAATAAATTAGAATAAGCAGCAATTAATCAATCCTGACTATTACATCTTTCTATATAGACTTTAAGACACAGCCATCTTCAGTAAGCACATAGAACCCATGTGTAAAATGCAGATCACTAATATTTACTGAAAACTAATATGCTAGGCAGTAAACTAAAAGTTTTACACACATCATTTCATTTTATATTATGATTAACAAAACAAGATTATGAAGTAACTCCATTATTATCCCTCTTTACAGATGAGGACATCGAAACACAATGACATTAATACTAATTTGGCTGGGTGCAGGGGCTCACACCTGTAATCCCAGTACTTTGGGAGGCCAAGGTAAGCAGACCACTTGAGATCAGAAGTTCAAGACCAGCCTGGCCAACATGGCAAAACACTGTCTCTATTAAAAATACAAAAATTAGCCAGGCGTGGGGTGGTGCACACTTGTGATCCCATCTACTTGGGAAACTGAGACAGGGCAATCGGGAATCACTTGAACCCAGGAGGCAGAGGTTGCAGTGAGCCGATATTGCACCACTGCACTCCAGCCTGGGCAACAGAGGGAGACTCCATCTCAAAAAAAAAAAAAAAAAAAACATCAATTTATAATATAGCAGAACTTACATTACAACCCAGGCAGCCTGACCTCAGAGCCAGCGTACCTAACCACTATGCCTACTTCCTCTCTGCCCACATTGCCCATTTTCCTGATTCCTCTCTATATGTCTCATGCTCCACTTTAGGATGCCATTTACGTGTGTTAATAGAACATTGGCCTTCAGGGCAGTGTCTTGAATCAGGAAACTGTGTTGCCTCCATATGTAGAGGATAAATTAGTAGGTTTAAGAAAAGGTATACTACTTCATTTTTCTATAATTAAATTAAATCTATCTCTGAACCCCTACCCATCAGGGCAGAGGAGTAACAGTCCAGTACTTGTCATATGGGAGACACAGTTCCTCCTCCCATGACATCGTGCAAGAATACTGACTTATAAGATGCCAGAAAATAAATGGGAGGGAGAAGCCAAGGAGCCATGTTTACTTTTGGCCCTTTATGTCATCCAAGTTGCCTGATATTAGGCAGCCCCAAAAGGGCTCCACAATCTTGTTCTTCTGTCTGTTCATGAACTTAATCACTGAAGTCCTCAACGTGGATTCAGTGGCACAGTTGTTGGAGTCCAACCTTCCTGAACACTCAACAATTACATAACTCTGGCACTATGGACAACAGGGGCCCACTCAGATTATCTCGATTTTAGGGATGCTCATTACTCTCTCCCCTACATAGGGCCATTATCCCCCTGCTCCTAGCCTTGAGAATCTTCCCTTTCCTAGAAAGTCTAGCTTCAGACTTTAGAAAACAATTTTTGTCTATTAAATTGTCAATGAGGCTAATGAAAACCAGATCTCTAAAACACACAGCCTTCTCAGTATGAGAGAGAAAAAAATACATCTTTTACTATTGACTCCTTTACATTAGCTAGAATGAAGAATATTAAGATATATATTATTCTGCCACTTAACTATAGTGGAAAAGGAAAAATTAAGGTGATGAATTAATAGTAAAAGTGTCTTGTCTTCTTATATAGCCAGAAGTTAAGCCTGGTGCAGCTAATGTGTTTCATCTAGCCTGATAACTCATTGCTTAGTAGAATCTGCCTGAAGCAAAGAATTGAGAAATAGTTTAACGTCATGGCTGGGTTTGACAGAAAAGGGCTTGCCATTAGTATAGACAAGGAAAATGCAAGCAACATGCTACATATTTTCCATTCCTAGTTTAAACATAAACTACAGTTTTGCTTACTAAGCAAATTGATCCAGTCCCAAGTACCATAACTATGGGGAAAAGGGAGCTATTTGAAAAGAGGAACACTCTAATATACATAATAATCACCCATAAAGAGTTTCTACAAAAGAGTCCCACATCCAGATATTATAATTCAACAGCACTAATAGCCAGGAGTATATACCATCAATGAAATGTCCCTAGGGAATCACGATGCCACTTATCCAATGACCACAATTTGAGAAACACTCCTATGGAGAAAGGGTCCTATTTGTTTATCTCTGTCTGCCCTAATGCCTCCCAACAGCCAACTGAAGACCTCCAATCTGCAGCCCTAGCCTCATTCATCCCTGGACCTATCCTAGCCTGTTTAGCAAGATGGTGCCGAGCATCAATCTTGATGCTCTAAAGCTCATGGAATCTTACACATTCCTATGTCTTCTACAACTACCAATGTGTTGGTGACTATGAAGTCTATGGCTTTAGTCCATTCTCTTTCTTGAGCTCCAGATCAACATATTTAATTGTCTATAGGTAAGTCCACAAAGACTACAAACTTAGCATGTCGGAAACTAAATTGAACTCATCATTTCCTAATATACTCCTCCAAACAACATCCTGATTCTTTCCCCGTTATCCATTTTAGTAAGTGATGCAATTATTAACCTGATTTCTCAAGACCAAAATAAACCAAAAACCAAAAGAGCTTGGAGTCATCTTAAGAGTCCTACTACTCAAATCTTACAGCTAGAATTTCAAATCTGAGGAAACACAGATCACAGGCCCTTGAATTATTGCTGCTATTTGTTGAAAGAGAGAGAGAGAGAGCATACTACCTCAGTAGGATTGTCATCTCCAATCTAAGCTATTGCAGTAATTACCTAGTTGGTCTCCACAGGGCAATGATACGTGTTTATGCAGTGTGTGCTCTGCCCAGTCCCTACACTTGACTTTGTTGATGAAGGCACAAGTTATATTGTAAGGATTATAGATTTTTATATTTTTATAAAAATTTTCTCACTCTTCAGTAAAATGTCTGTTGTAAGGTAATTATTGGTATAAAATTTTCCAAAAAATGAAGTAAAAAGTAACTTGAAAGAGGGTACCCTTTTCTAATTTGTATAAAAGTTCCACATGGGCTATTAGCAGCCTTCGGTTTCCCTGATTCTAGACTTTCTCTCTAAGCTATTCATGCATTTCTGCCATGGTGATCTTTCCAAGTGCAAACTTTATCATGGTTTTCCTTCAATAAAGTATAAACATCTGCATATCTGCTTCAGCCTACCTGCTGATGTGCACTCCCTATGCTTCAGCCATCCTGAGCTTCTTACATTACTCAAATGTATCATTGCACATATTTCACATGTGTAATTCTGTCAGCTATTAATTCCAATCCACTCCATCCCTACTACATTCTATCTGAAAAATGTATAATCTTCCTTCTAGACCAGCACAAGTGTTTCCTTCTTTGAAGGCTCTCTGCTACCTCCTTCTCTACCCTGGAAAAGCCACCTCTTCTCATTTATGCTTTCAACCAACTTCTAGGTCAATTGATCATACTGCATTACAATTCTTTGTTTTTTTAATTCATCTCTTATAGTAAACCAGGAACTCCTTGGTTTAGTATAATCATGCACTATTTAACTTTTCATTTCCTACGGTGATGCAAATTGGTATAGATATTTTAAAGGAAACTTATTGGGTCAGTTGGATCTAACTGGCTCTATTGCCTGCTGTCTAGCACTCTCTTTCAGTTATGTTTCCTGGCAAGTTTTCACTTTGAGCTGTGATGCTTTCTGCTGCATTTGCTGAGTCGTACCAAGCCTCTGTTATAGATTTCACTGATATGAGTAGGAAGTTTTGATAACATTTAGGGACAGGAATGTGTGATTGGGACTCATCTAAAGTATATGTCTTTTTTAAATTTTTTTACTTCCTTTTTAAAAATTGCTTTTTAGACAAGGTTTCACTCTGTTGCCCAGACTGGAGTGCAGTGGCATGATCATGGCTCACTATAGTCTCAGCCTCTGGGCTCAAGCATCCTCCTGCTTCAGCCTCCTGAGCAGCTGGGACTATAGGTGCATGCCACCACACCTGGCTACTTGCTTTTTATCTTTTTGTAGAAGCAATGTTTCACTATGTTGCCCAGGCTGGTCTTTAACTCCTGGGCTCAAGCAATGCTCCTGCCTCAGCCTCCCAAAGTGCTAGGATTACAGATGTAAGCCACCACGCCCAGCCTACATAAAATATATGTCTCAATCAAGCATTGGCTCTAATTCTATAGAATGTTCAGGAGAAAGATAACCTGTGATATATACAAGCCTACTTACATTGTATACAAATCATTTATATTTGGTCAGTTATGCAAGGAAGAGTAGTCACCATGTGGCATGCTGCAGTCATACTCCTAAAGCAGATAGGCTCACCAGGACCCTACAAAATGCCTTTGCTGATGCTGTTGCCTGTGACTTTATGGCAAAAAAAAAAAAAAAAAAAAAAAAATCCTGATCCTCAGGGTTATATAGAAAACACCTATGATACTCCAATGGTACAACTAGGGATTAATTCAAACTCAACTTAAACCTGGAGCCTCTAAACTCTATAAAGCAAACATTGCCATGCAGGAGGCCCCTAATCCTGATGACAATGATTGGAGACTCCCTGGGGGAAGAAACGTACAATATGAGCACAATAGAAAAGAGAACACTTCACTCCCACCAAAGTATATTCAATAACCACCAAAGGGGGTAGGCCAGTCTGTTGTAAGGTAATTATTACAGAAAGAGAGAGAGAGAGAAGTAAATTTTAAAAGAAAAATCTAAATACAGGGGTAAGGGGAGGAAACAAAAAACTGAAACACAGGCCCACAATTGGACCCAATCAGAAATTGAAACTCCCAACTAAAAGAATTTATACAATAAATTAAAAAAATAAAAGTATGCTTATTGGTTTTTATGCTTCTACAACAAAGGATCTAAATTAATTGTAATATCTATGGAAATGTACCAATTGACAAACCTTCATGATCATAATAATGGAGCTTAAACTAGTTACACCTGGGCATACTGACAAATTTGAACAAGATAACCTCTTTGCCCTAAGGGAAGATATTGAACATGGACTAGAGGTCAAACCCATATGCCTCACCTTAACCATCAGAACTACTGCCTTGTCTAAATTCCCCATAGTTATAGCATACTGATAACTCTTCCTCCAAGGGCATTCATTTGACACACTCATTCAGGAAATACAGATCCCCACGAAGAGTCTCACAAAAAGGGGATGGATCATTGACCCATACATACCTTGTACAAGGTCATGGCACCTTCATTTAATTCCTGAAAATTATTTGGTAAACCACCCCACCCTTGACACTGTCAGGGCCACTCCATCCTTGACACTGGCAAAAAAACATTATTGGCCCTCTCAGTACCCACAACACTAAAACAAGCTGAACACCTTTTAGGTCTTTTGTATTTTGAAGGTAATATATTCCTCATTTTAAAATTTAAGCCCATTTATGCGATTTCTCACAAATGGACCCACCTTAAATGGGGCTTCCACAACAAAAGGCTCTTTTCTCTGTCTAAGTATAATAGCACTGCCCTTAGTGTTCCCCACAGACTCCTTCACTGCAGAGGCCTTTGCAAACTCCTCTCATACCTGTTAGAGTTTACCGACCACATATGACATGATGGCCGTAAGTTGCAGGAGTTTTTGGTATTAAAAACTGCTCTCCTCAGCTACATGCTAAATACCACTGGAGGGGAACTCACTTGCCACATACTAGGTCATCCTAGGCCCAGAGCCTATGACCCTCCATATCCAGATGGCCATTATGCCTTGGAATATGAAAGTAGCAACCTGCAGGTTCATCGTGGCCACCAAGGTCTCCTTACTAAAATAGTAATAGCACTTGTAGGATAAAACCAAACCTTGATAGAGCTAAGACTACATCTTCTGGCATATCCCACCTGCAGGATACAGTGGCTTCTTTTGTCTTCGATCTTTGTCAAATGCCATAGTTCTAGAGGAGGTCACTCCTCCACTCACACAATGTTTGGCTACCTATCAGTTCCCTTGAGAACAACTGAATGAACAGCAAAAGGAGTTTTGTGTATTTCATTGATAGCAGCACCACCAATACATGACAGATGCTCACTGGAGAACTGCTGCTTCAACCAAGATGTCCCCAGTCAATGACAGGCAAAATTGTTCACGAGTAAGCAAAACTGGCCAAAGTTTATGCAGTCATCTAAGCACTGAATGCCCTGGCCACATTTTCTCAGGCTGTCAAGTCAATGCCAATGGTCTGTCCATCTAGTCCATCAATGATTCCTTATTCGTTCTTTACCCTAATGGAGGGTAAAGAACCCCGGAAATCTCTTGCCTCATAGGTCTTACATGTATCTGCACATACTAAAGCCATGACATGAGACCTCATTATAACACTCTTTATCCCCTTTAGAGTTTGAAACATTACTTGAAGTGACCAAGGCATTTATTTTTAGATTCCTTATTTTATGGTTTTTTTTTCTTTTTTTTTTTTTTAAAAAAAGGCATTTAATGAAATTTTCACCTCCATTAGTGCCCTCAGGGTACAGGCCTTATAGAAAGCCATAATGACTGATTTACACAAGCTCAAATTCAGTTTAATAAAGCATGGCCCATTTTCTTTCATCAGTCAACATCAGGAGTGAGTTATAATTAAGAGCCTGACTCTATTTCTGATGTTTAGCTGCTGCTGACTTTCAAGTGTCACCATTTGCCCTTCTCCTGTCTCACATGTGAGCACACTAATAAGAAAGCTCGAGTGCTCCTTCCTTTGGCCCCAGCAGGAAGTTCAGACCACATAAGCCTGCTCCAATGAGTTGTCACTTTACCCCAGTCCCCACCCACCCCCCATCACAATAAAAACCACGCCAGTCTCCTTTCCCCTGCTTTCGCAAACTATTTTCAGACCTGCCTGGGAGGCTGCCTTACTCTCCTTAGAAAGCTTCATTGTGTCAGTAATAAACCTTTTAATATCCACAACAGTTTCAATACTATATTCTAATTCTCTACTGATCTTGGAGTCTTACCTAAAACTTCTACCTTAAAAGCAATAGTTAAAATAAAAGAGTCCTTAATTTCCACACTAGGTAGAGAAATGTAGCTTTCAAAATACAAATGTACAAATGCCAAAAGATAAGGATAAAAGAACGATTTATAAAGGTAAATATTGCTTCTGGTTCTGGTAGTTAGAGTACCAGAGATCAGATTTAACTCCCCTGTTGGAACCACTAAAAACCTGTACAAAATATGTTAAACATACTCAAGATACTCTACATCAGGCAACACAGGACAGTGATAACTGAGAGAGGACAAACTGTGTGGTAAGCATTTTGATTGTCCCAGCTTACTGCTTGTGTAGGAAGAGAAGACCCAGGTATAGCCTGTAATCTCTCTAAGTTGAGGAGACAGGACTGAGAGGCAGGGAAGGCCAAGGCAGCTAGAGTTTATATGGAAGAGTACTAAAAAATACAGAACTACAGAGAGATCTGCAAAAGGTCCCTCTTGAGTATTCAGTTGAGTATTGATTTGTGCATGTCTGGAAGTATATAATACCTGAGGTTGACCAAAACAAAAGCAAAAACAAAAATACCAGATAAGAGGCTGGGCATGGTGGCTCATGCCTGTAATCCCAGCACTTTGTGAGGCTGGGGCAGGTGGATCACTTGAGGTCAGGAGTTTGAGACCAGCCTGGCCAACATGGTGAAACCCCATCTCTACTAAAAATACAAAAATTAGCCGGGCGTGGTGGCAAGTGCCTATAATCCCAGCTACTCAGGTAGCTGAGGCAGGAGAATCGCTTGAACCCAGGAGGCAGAGGCTGCAGTGAACCAAGATCACGCCACTGCACTCCAGCCTGGATGACAGATTCTGTCTCAAAACAACAACAAAAAAAATAGAATAGAAAAAACAGAAAAGAACTAAAAGAATTGAGAGAACAATCTCCAAAACTCACATAAGGCTAGAAATAGTTCATGTTTCTGTACGACACAATGAAAAATCTTGTAATTCATAGGGCATCAGCTGGAATATTCAGAAGGGCATTACGGCAGCAGTGGAGCAAAATTAACCCTAGACTAAAAGTTGCTCTGATTCATCCTAACAAAGCTTAAAAGCAACCTCAAAAGGACAAATATAATATGTGTAAGACCTGTACACTGAAAACTTCAAAACACTGTTGAAAAAAAATTAAAGACCTAAAGAAATGGAGATATATACCATATTCTTGGATCAGAAGACTGAATATTGTTTAGATATCATTTCCTCCAAAATTGATCTATAGATTAAATGTCATCCCAAACACAACCTTACTTTTTTGTAGAAATTCAAAAGACATAAGATCACCAAAACAACTTTCATTAAAAAAAAGGATAAAGTTGAAAGATTTGCAATTTTGACTTCAAGATTTGTTATAAAGTTAAAATCATTCACACAGTATGGTATTTGTGTTAAGGCAAACAATGAGATGAATAAAATGAAATAAAGAATAAAGAGGTAGATCATACATATACGGTCTATTAGTTTTCAGAAAAGATGCCGAGGCAATTCAATGGGGCAAGGATAATCTCTTTAACAAATGGTGGTGTAGCAAAACTGGATAGCCATATGATTAAGAAATGCTCAACCACCTCCTTACAACCTAGACGAATGTTAACTTGAAACGAGTCATGGACCTTCAATTAACAGCTAAAATTTCTAGAACACTTAGGAGAAAATCTTCATTCCCTTGGTTTTTGCAAAGATTTCTTAAATATAATACAAAAGGCATGAACTATAAAGTTATATTTTATTTCATCAAATTTTAATACTCTAACATTAGGAGGAAACATTTGAAAAATGTTTCTGAAAAAGGACTTTGATCTAGAATATATAAACAATTTTTACAACTCAATAAGATAAACAACCCAGTTTTTAAAATGGGAAAAAAAGAAGAAGATAAATGGATGGCAAATAAGCACGTGAACAGATGCTCAGCATCATTAGTCATTAGAAAAATAGGGATTAAAACCAAAACTACTGATCACATGAATTGTTGGCAATGATGGAGAACAACAGGAATTCTCATACAGTGCTTATGAGAATATAAAATGGTACAATCACTTTGGAAAAGAGTTTGACAATTTTTTGTTAATTAAATATGCACCTACTATATGACCTAATGATTCTATACCCAAGTTTTTACCCAAGAGAAATGAAAGTATCCATCTACACAAAATATATACATGGATGTTTATAGAAATTTTACTGTAATAGCCAGAGATTGAAAACAACCCAAATGTCCAAATATGTGACTGGATCAACAAATTGAAGTATATCCATATAATGAAATACTACTTAGCAATAAAAAATAATTGGTACATGCAAGAATATGGATAGATCTCAAAACAATATATTGAGTGAAAAAAGACCAAAAAAAGAGAACACACTGTGTATATTCCATTTTTATAAAATTCTAGAAAATGCAAACTAATCTATAGCCACAGAAAGTAGATCAGTGGTTGCCTAGGGAGGAGGAAGGATTTTCTAAAGGGAATGGGAAAGAGAGATTACAAAGAGACACAAGAAAATGTATGGAAATGATGGAAATGTCATTATTTTGTTTGTGGTGAAGGCTTAATAAGTTGTACAGATGTTAAAATTTTATACCTTAAATACATGCAGTTTAACATATGTAAATTATATCTCAATAAAACTATTGGAAAAATAAGACCAGAGTTTGGCAGAAAGTATTGTATATGTGAAATGGACTTCAGCAAATGCAGTAAAGCCTGAAAACTTCTGCAACTAGAACTCTTTGACTATTCCTATTAGAAGATGAATACTAGCTGGTCAACTTGGGCAAAAATTATAGCAGAGTAGAAAACTGAGACTGCTACTTCTTTGCTAGCCATCCATAGCTGAAATGGTTTTATCTCCTTTAACAAAGAGTAGTTCATGATTAGATTTTGTAATCAGTCGCTGACATGCCTATATTTACCATTTAAAAACCTATCTATACGTCACTAATAGCTTTGCTTTCTATCTTGAAGTCAACCTCAATTCTTCCAAAATCTCATTTTAAAGAATTTCCTTCAACCATTGTTCAAATAGATATCTAAATCTAAGCAGTCACATTGAAACCTCAACCTTCATATTGGTATAGACAAGAGCTACTCCTAAGTGAATCAGACAGGATGCCAGTAACCTTGATACTGGTTTCATCACCAGGCCCCAGACAAGAACCACACCTGAAATGCATAGAGTTGCCAAGTCACTCAGTCTGACATAGGTTACTGAAAAAAAAAGAGCTCAGTGTGGGAAAAGTTTATATAGAACCTGAGGATGCATGAAAAGAAGAATTTGCTTTCTAGATAAAAGAACACACATTCCCCTGTATAAAAATGTGAGTCATGCTTATTCCTTTTATGCTCTGTAATCTCTAAGAGTCTTTATCTGAAAGGTTTCTCATAGAGCAAGGCAATGCTGCAAGTGACTTCAGTAAATTCTCTTGGACCAACACTGATTCACCCTTAGAAACACAGTTCAGCACATTTTTCTGGATAAGAAGTTTTTGGTTTATATTATGTAATTTTGAGTTTTCTTAATATGCCACTATTATTTCTGAGAGCTTCACACCTAAGGATGAGAAATTTGTATCGATGGTAGGGGTCATTTAAAAACCTTAATTTTTATAAATAGATACTAAATTAAGTACTACATTATTTAATTCTAAATAGATGACTCAGACACTTTCTTGTTTTTATTTCCATTAACAGTGTATTTAGGGGAGAGATAATAGACTTACCATCTCTGTGTCTGTGTGCAAAACTATACTGCTGTGCCTTTGTGTGTTCTAGGATTTTGCAGCCAAATATGTGTTTTTAATAAGATGTCCTTCTGCATTCTTTGCCTCTCAGATTGGAAAATACTCATTAAATTTTTTTATTTTAAAAACTTTCAGGCCGGGCGCGGTGGCTCAAGCCTGTAATCCCAGCACTTTGGGAGGCCGAGACGGGCGGATCACGAGGTCAGGAGATCGAGGCCATCCTGGCTAACACGGTGAAACCCCGTCTCTACTAAAAATAGAAAAAACTAGCCGGGCGAGGTGGCGGCGCCTGTAGTCCCAGCTACTCGGGAGGCTGAGGCAGGAGAATGACGTAAAACCGGGAGGCGGAGCTTGCAGTGAGCTGAGATCCCGCTACTGCACCCCAGCCCGGGCGACAGAGCGAGACTCTGTCTAAAAAAAAAAAAAAAAAAACTTTCCCAGGTATTTTACTTGTTTTTTTGTTGTTGTTGTTTACCATGTTTTAGCCCTTGCCATTTTTTGAAGATAAATGAAATGTTCAGCACCTTGATGGTAATGATAAGTGGGCAACACATATATTAAAAAGATTAAGCCACACCTTCAAGGAATATTCTAATCTACATGCATTAAATAATATCATGTGTGGTGAGGTGCCTTTTTTCTGCTCACTGGGGAGGAAAATAAAAAGCACAATTTTAGAAAGATGATTAGATATATCTTCCAAGATTAAGCTAATACTGTTGGGAGATACACAAAACAAAGCAATAATACCCCTCTAAACTTTAGCCAGTATGTTCTCCCACATAATTTCTTTTACAATATTAAATTTTCACAAACCTTCCACAACTTGCTCAAACCTTCAGATTTATTCTAACTTAAAACAATCCTTTAATCCTCTAAACTAGTTCCTTCAAAGCCAATTTAAGAAAGATCCTATGTCCCAAGTAATTGTTCTTGCTGTCCTTTATACACATAATCAGGCCAAGTATAAGACTAAAGCTTGTTTTTGCAAACAAATCAGTCCTATTGTGATTTGTCTTTAGTAAAAATGGGAGACTGGTGAGAGAAAAATTCTGTTTCAAAAACTATGGCACACCTATTATTAGATTCTAGTCATCAGTTGTTTTTAAGGCTTCTTTCCTATAATTTAGACTAACCCTGCTTATTCCTATGAATCAACCAGTGAATCTCTGACTGCAGCTCAGAAGAAACAGGAGGAGTGAGTAATGTAAAAATCTGGATCAGTATTCTAATTCCAGGCACATATTGGAATCAGCTAACGACTCCAAATCAGCATGGTTTCAACAATTGCCCAATTCGTGGAAAACCTTCTAATTTGTTTACTTGGGATAATTTTGCTTATTTTGCTTTACTGCTGTGGAATCTATTGCTGTTGTACTCTTCATATAAGAATGCAGGATGAGCTTTCTCAATGTTTTCTTAAATTGAACAATTACTAATCTTCCAGATATCACCTTCTGTCAGAACTCAGAGTTATAAATGGCCCTCAGCATACTGATGCTTTCTGACTGAGCTCCTCTTTACCCTGGCTACAAGACACACTAATAGTTAGGCAGGAATATCACCGCCCCTATTCAGCTTGAAGAAATTACAGAAGATGAATCTTCGTCCCTCTACAAGCCTTAGGATTAAGGGTACCCTTGTGAAACAGAAATATGTCAAAGGCATTTGAACCAGGGCAACTCCATCTTGAGTAGGGACTGGGAAAAATAAGGCTGAGACCAACTGGGCTGCATTCCCAGGAGGCCAGGCATTCTTAGTCATGGAATGAGATAGGATGTCAGCACAATTTACAGGTCACAAAGACCCTGCTGATAAAACAGCATGAGGTAAAGAACCTGGCCAAAACCTACCAAAACCAAGGTGGCGATGAAAATGATCTCTGGTCATCCTCACTGCTCATTATAAGCTAATTATTAATATAAGCATCAGCATGCTAAAAGACACTCCCTCCAGCACCATGACAGTTTACCAATGCCCCAGCAACATCAGGAAGTTACCCTGTATGATCTAAAAAACGGAGGAACTCTCAGTTCTGGGAATTGCCTACCCTTTTCCCAAAAACCTCATGAATAATCTATCCCTTGTTTAGCATATAATCAAGAAATAACTATAAGTATATTCAGTTGAGCAGCCCAGGCCAGTGCTCCATCTGTGGAGTAGCCATTCTGTTATCTCCTTACCTTCTTAATAAACTTGCTCTCATGTTATTAAAAAAAAAAAAGTATATGAATCTTATAAAGTAAATATTGATAGGAACTTAACCAGGACAGTATAATATGACTGACTTTTTTTTTCCCAACTTTTAAGTTCAGGGGTACATGTTCAGAATGGGCAGGGTTTTTACATACATAAACATGTGCCACGGTGGTTTGCTGCACAGAACATCCCATCACTTAGGTATTAAGCCCAGCATCTGTTAGCTATTCTTCCTGATGTGCTCCCTCCTCCCACACCCCGACAACAAGCCCCAGTGTGTGTTGTTCTTCACTATGTGTCCGTGTGTTCTCATCATTCAGCTCCCACTTATAAATGAGAACATGCAGTGCTTGGTTTTTTGTTCCTGTGTTAGTTTGCTGAGGATAATGGCTTCCAGGTCTATCCATGGCAGAAGAATTGCTTGAACCTAGGAGGCAGAGGCTGCAGTGAACTGAGATCGTGCCTGCAAAGGACATGATCTCGTTCCTTTTTATGGCGGCCTAGTATTCCATGGTGTATATGTACAGCATTTTCTTTATCCAGATGACAGTTTTTTAAATACATAGAAAACATAAGATAGAAAAAAAAATAGAAAAAATCAGATAGAAAAAGGAAAGAAAGCCAATTGTAGAAGGCAATCCCAATGTTCTTTCCCACTGCCCTCCTGACCTACAGGACTTACCACACCCACCTCTCCAGAACCAACCTATGAGAAGACCAATGACTCACATTACCAAACTTCACTCATGTGATTTACAAAATAAAAGGCAAGGGGCTTGTTAGCTGCTGGCAGAAGAGCTGTGACTTGGGGCAGGAGGGACATCAAGGACTTGGAGCTGGAACAACAGAAGGCATGAAATGGCATAAGAGAAGTATAACATACTTTAGGGGTTCAAAGAAGGAGGTATCACTTCCCATTATGGTGAGCTAGGAAAACTTCACAAAGAACATGACATTTGAGGGTCAGACTGATAGATTAAACTAGGAAGAAAGGCATTTCAAGTAAAGAAAACAGCAAAAGGGAACAAAAGCAGGAAATCATATAAGTATGGCTCGAACACAGGGTACATAAGGAAAGTCTTTAAAGGTGAGATTACAAAGGGATATTGGATTAGAAAATATTTTTCACTAAATAAAAATAAAAATAAAATATATGAAAATTTGTGAGAAGCAATCAAAGCAGTACCTAAATAAAAACTTATGGCATTATATGTCTATCTTGGAAAAGAAGAAAGGTCTAATTTTCACCTTAAGATACTAGAAGAGGAAACTAAATCCAAAGCAAGCAGAAAAACAAAAATAATACAGATTAAAACAGAAAGCAATGAAACTAAGAAGAATAATAGAGAATATTTATATAATCAAAATATAGTTAGTTGAAAAGATCTATAAAATTGAGAGATATTTAGTGTTCATGGACTAGAAACTGAATATTGTTAACATATCAATTCTCCCCAAATTGATCTGTAGATTTAATCAACTCCCAATCAAAAGCCCAGGAGAAGTTTGGTAAATATAAACAAGCTGATTGTAAAATTTATATGGAAAAGTAAAAGTACCAGAATAGCCAAAACAATTCAAAACCAAAGGAAGATGAAATTTGGAGGGTTCACATAACCTGATTTTTCAGACTTACTATAAAACTACAGTGATCAAAACGGTATGGTATTAGTGAAAAGATAAATATCAATGAAACAAAATAAAAAATCAAAAAACACCAACACAAACATAGTCAATTGATATTTAGCAATGGTGCAAATGCTGTTCAATTGAGAAAGGACTTCTTTTCAACAAATGGTGCTAGGACAATTGGACTTCCACATGCAAAATAAAAAAACAAACAAAGAACCTCATCCAGGAGTGGTAGCTCATGTCTGTAATCCCAGAACTTTGGGAGGCTGAGGTAGGAGGATTGCTTGAGGCCAGGAGTTTGAGACCAATCTACAACATAGTGAGATCCCATCTCTACAAAAAATACAAAAAAAAATTTAGCTGGGCATGGCAGTGAATTCTTGTAGTCCCAGCTATTTGAGAGACTGAGGTGAGAGGATCACTTGGGCCAGGAGGTCAAGGCTGTAGTGAGCTCTGATCATGCCCTGCACTGCAGCCTGGGCAACAGAATGAGATTCTGACTCAAAAAACGAAATTAACCCTAACTTATGACTCACAGTTTATACACATACACACGCAAACTCAAAATGGATTGTAGACCTAAATGTAAGATGTGAAACTATAAAAATTGTAGAAGAAAACAAGGGAGAAAATCTCCAAGCATTTGTAACAGACAAAGAAATCTGAGGTGTGCCACCAAATGCATGATCCATAAAAGAAAAATTGATAAATTAAACTTCAGCTAAATTAAAATAAATTGTTCTATAAAAAACACTGTTCAGAGAATAAAGGGATAAGCTTTTGACTGGGAGAAAATATATATAACTGACAGAAGTCTTATATACAAAATAAAAAAGAAACTCTCAAAACTCAGTAATAAGAAAAGAAGGCTGGGCACAGTGGCTCACGCCTATAATCCCTGCACTTTGGGAGGCTGAGGTGGGCAGATCACCTGAGGTCAAGAGTTCAAGATCAGCCTGGGCAACATGGTGAAACCCCATCTCTTCTAAAAATATGAAAAGTATATGGGCCATGGTGGCATGCACCTGTTATCTCAGATACTCAGGAGGCTGAGGCAGGAGAATCACTTGAACTCAGGAGACAGAGGTTGTGGTGTGCCAAGATCGTGCCACTGTACTCCAGCCTGAGGAACAGAGCAAGACTCCATCTCAAAAAAAAAAAAGAAAGAAAGAAAAAGAAAAAAACCAACAAACTATGAGCAGAAAATATGAAGACACTGCACCAAAAAATATACTAATGGCACAAAATCACATAAAAATATTTTCAACATCAATAGTCATTAGAGCAATGCAAATTAAAGTTACAAGGAGATATCAGTATACATGGACTGGAATAGCTAAAAAACAACACACACACAGATATATACACACACACACAAACCTGACAAAGCAAGCACTAGCAAGGATGCAGAGCAACTGGAATACTCATACATTCGTGTTGGAGATGTAATGGTATAACCACTCTGGAAAATTGTTTGACAGTTCCTTATAAAGATAAACATCCACTTACTACATGACCCACTCATTTACTCCTACATATTTACTCAAAAGAAATGAAAGGATATATTCACATAAAAACCTGCATGTGAATGTTGATAGTAGCATTATTCATAATTCCCAAAAATTGCAAATAACCCAAAAGTCCTTTAATGAATGGATAAGAAAATTTTGGTGATCCATACAATGGAATACTACTCAGCAATGAAAAGGAATGAACTATCGACATACGCAATAATAAGGATGAATCAGATGTGTCCTGCTAAGTGACAGAATCTAGATCCAAATACTACATACTGTGTGATTGCATGTAGGTCATGTTCTGGAAAACGCAAAGCTATAAGGACAGAAAAAAGATCAATTATGGCCAAGGCTCAGGGATAGAAGAGGAGCTTGACTACAAAGGAACATCAAAAGGAAAGATTTGGGGGTGGCAAAACCTATTTATTGTGATTGTGGTGACGGTGACATGACACTATTCATTCTCATAGAACTCATAGAACTGCATAGCAAAAAAAAAAAAAAATGAAATGTCACACTATGTACATATAAAAATAAAACAATAGTTAAATGCAATTAAATAGATAGGTTGGGACTATGGAATGTTTGACCTTAATTAGTAAACGAGAAGAAGCAAACAGTGATTTTTGAGTAGGATGTGACACAATCAATCTCAAAGTTCAAATTTCTGGAATAAATTAGAGTTTGGAGGAGAGGGGACAAAAATGCTAAACACGAAAGAAGGAAGACCAGGCAGCAGCTACTGCAATGGTCTAGTCATGTCATAATGAATGACATACTGTGAGGATGGAAATGGAGGGATGAAAGAGGAGGTGCTGAAAATATCAAGAAGATACGGTTCTAGGAAAAGGAAAAAATGAAAGGTTATTCACAGGCTTCACATTGAGTTGACTAAGCCAATAGCAGTATCTTTTGCAAAGGCAGGGCAATCTGAAATATTACACTGTTAGAAACTGAGCTATTCTAAGAAAAAAAAAATCTAGAAGGCAAACAAGACTATAGTTCTAGATATCTGAAGAACAGAATGAGTTGAGGAGATTCAGCCACCAATCTAGAGAGGATATGTGAAACTTTGGGGATGAATAAATGGCCAAGTTAGCAGAAAGAAAAAGAATGGAAATAAGGGAGAAGCAAGGAAGGGGAAGGACGATTACAAAACCCTAACTAACATCTGCTACAGATACATGCTCATTTGCCTAATTGCTTAGAGAATGTTCTGTTCACCAAACTAGAAACTAGTTTCTCAACTCCTATTTCTCTGTCCCCTGAAAGAAGATATTGTAACTTACGAGATAAGACACTTGGCACTGAGGTTCATGATGAAGATGCCCTATTAGGAAAACAGTTGGAAAAATCTATTAAACAATATCTTCCAAGTCTGCCAAGAGTGACTGCCAAAAAAAAATTACTTATTACTTCAAAAAGTAACTCATATTTTTCCAGGACAAACTTACTACAGCCTTTTTTCCATTCGTTTTAATTTCATACTTTTATAGCTATGACTCTTGCTGACGATATGGCACAAAGTGATTAGGAATATGAAATCCATCAGCAGTTGGCTTTTATCATGTTCATATCTTAATTCCCCAGTATAGTCATTCTGTGATCCCCACAAAAAATATAGCATGATTTAAATAATGAAATATGACATAAGCCTGGTTGAACTATATGTGGACGAATTGTTCTCTTATAGGCTATATTTTTTAAAATATCTTATAGAGTGAAAGAATGTTGCTAAGTAAACAAATGAAAAAAACATTAGGATGAATTGAGCATTTATGTACTGGAGGAACTTTCTCCTTATTAGGGTTGAAAAAGTGTGTAGCATGAAATCCCAGCACTTTGGGAGGCTGAGGCAGGCAGACCACTTGAGCTTAGGAGTTCAAGACCAGCCTGGGCAACATGACAAAACACCATCTCTACAAAAAATACAAAAATAGCCAGGTGTGGTGGCATGCCCCTGGGGTCTCAGCTACTTGGGAAGCTGAGATGGGAGCATCTCTTGAGTCTGGGAGGTTGAGGCTGCAGTGAGCCGAGATCATATCACTGCACTCCACAAAAAAAAAAAAAAAGAAAAGAAAACAAGTTTGTAAAGGATTATGACAGCTAATTCTCAAGTGACTGGAGTGTACTTTCAATTTCTCAGGCTTTTTGCATTTATTTTCCTTTTTTTCTCGCTACGTGGTGAGAGGCTAAACAAAATCAACTTTGAGGTTTCCTGCTGTTGATTTTCTTGAGAACAAGAAAAACAGTGTTTATCAGATAAAGTAGAGGTGTGAAGTTATGCTTCACCATTATTTTATAGCTTAACTAGAGGCAAGTAAAATATTAAAAGGTAGAAAATAAGATGATGACATTTTCAAAGTAATTTTTGGCCAGATGAATATTCCTAGAAGAAAAAAATTAAAATTCTATAATTAGCATAAAATATTTTAAATTAATTATAAGATTATATTACCCAAATTAATATCTATCTCTATTGCTTTTATTTAGGTTCTCAATAATTCTTATTTTGTTTAATGAAACTGACTCAGTTTATTGTCTTGCTTCTAGTCTTGATCTGATTCACTCAGTCCTCTACAAAGGATTCTTCCAAAAATAAAATCTGATATTATTCTTGATTTTTAAAAAAGCCTTCCAATTACTCTTTTAAAAAATCAAAACCAAAATTTTTAGCCTATTGCACAGCCACCTCACAATTCAGCCCTCAACTGTCTTTGGAGAATCTCCACCTCCCCACCACTCCCACAGACTTGCACCCTTCACTCCACTAAGGCTGAATTGTTCGCCATTTACTGGTAAAGCTGTTTCTTTTCCAACTCTGGAACTGTTCCCAGGGAAAAGACTAGAGCTAGAAGAACAGGGCATTTGCTTCAGGCACAAAGTTTAAAGGGATGCCAAAAAACTCAGTCATCAAGGTAAATATTTTAATGCAACATTTTTAAAAATCAAAATCAATGCAAAAAAAGGTAAAATATCAAAATTTAAAATAAAGGCAATATCAGTTATTCCTCCCTGAAATTCACTCTGCCTAGGAAAGTCTTACTTAAATTTGAAGACTTGACTTAAACGTTTCTTCTCTGAGGAGACTCTCTTACCTTCCCAGAGCACAGCATTTTTTTCTGCCCTCTGACTCTGTTGCCATAAGTCTCCAATTCGTGTTTTATTTACCTCAACATGTACTCCTCTGAACTGAGAATTTTTAAACCATTTCTGCATCCCAGTGATTGATATGCATTAGGAATTCCACTACTATCTGCTATTATATATGAACAAATAATAGGTTACAGTAAGTATAGTAAGATACAGAATTTGGAATCAGAAACAGAAATTCCAATTCCTTATCTACAATTTATATATTTGTCAATTTTATGGAGCAGAGTAAATTTCTGAGCCTGTTTCTCTGTCTTTGGAATGCAAATGAACTTACTTCTTTGGGGCTTTCAGAAGTTAGATATTTATCAAATATTTTGAAAGAGAGGTCAAATAGAGTAGACATTTATTCGTTCACGTGAATTCCAGTGAAGAAGGTGAAAAGAGAGAAAGGACAATGTGGTTTACTTAGCAAAAAGAGCTACATCTTTGAAAATAAAAGCAAGAAAAGCATTGAGGACACTGCTTAGGAAACTGCAAGTGCTTCAGCATGGCTGCATGTAAAGTGACAGATCCATCAAAGGATTAGACAGGAAACAAAAGGAGGCAGAGCCTAGGCCATGGATGAAGTTCTTGGGTAATACTCCATCTAAGGGGTCTTAACTCCATCCGACATGTGGTGAAACTGAGTGAACCTTGAGTTAACAGAATGAGTTGCTGCCAAAATTGTAAATAAGGTTCACATGTTACACTGAGTTTGACAATAGAGGAAAAAGAAAAATTTAAGGCATCACACATTAAAGTTTGCAAACTATTGCTATTTCAAAAGCATCATAGAACAAACTTTTTAAAGGAAATTATAGCAGGGATAGAGAAAAAAGAAATACTTGAGATATTGGAAGGTTAGGATATATAAGATTTGGCAACAGATTGCAAGAGTGCAGGGAGATGATTGAGAGTGAAGTATAAGGCATGAGGAAGTATAATGCATGAATAAAAAATACCAGCATTTTATTGTTTTCATATAAAATGGGCACCAAATTATCTGGCCTTAATGCTAATATCTTTCCTCAGAACACCAATCCTATTGTTTTGTCCAAACATTGATTAGATCTCAGAGGTTGCCTTCTTGTTTTTCCTGCACGTAGCAGTTAAGAAGAAAGAATGACAAATGCTGGTAGTCATAAACATTTTTTCCACAAAAATAAGTACTTATGTAATTCAGTAAAGAGATGCAAAGGCTTGCTCAAAGGCTATGAAGGAACCTCTGTGAAGGAACTCCTGGAGCTGAGGCAAGATCATGTGCAATGTTTAATGGCTGATAGAAAGGGCAGATGAGAAAAACAGAGTCAGAAAAGTAGAAGAGGGGTTTTGAAATGAAAATGTCATGGGAGATGGGAGTAAGACTAAGTTTTGTTCATATCTTGGTTACGCAAATTACTGCTATTTAACCTTGAGCTACTTATTTAATCTTCGTATTTTCTCAGATGTTAAATGAATAAATAATATCAATTAGTTGTGAGGATTAAATATAATATGTGTAATACTTTGCATAGTGCCTTTTATATACACAGGGATAATAATATAAAGTGGTTACTGCTACTAGCAGTTTGAATTTTATGACTTAGATTATACAAATGAAAATAATTTGTGAAAAATCAGCATTTAGAGGAAGAGCTTGTCTAATAATGTAGAAGGTGAATTTTAAATATGTGTGCATGTATATTGTCGTATTTAAAATAAAATATGTGGAATCAAAGAAAGAATGAAAGAAAGGGAGAGAGGGAGGAAAGGAGGGAGGGAGGGAGAGAGAGAGAGAGGAAGAGGGGAGGGAGGGAGGAAAGGAAAAGCTACTATACTACACTGTACATGCTATCTTTAGTATCTCAGAAAAGACAAATAGCAAAAATAAAAAGCATCTTCCAAACAAAAAGGAAAATGTACAAAAATATATATTTAAAATTGGGTATCACTAATCCAGCAAATCTTATACTCAGAAGGAAAGCACATTACCACCATCTGTCTCTCAACTCACATATTGGCTTTACGGTAGGAAGGTGTATCAGCCAGGGTTCCTACAGAACACAGATGGCACAATCAGAAGGAGTAATTTAAGAAGGATTAGTGAAGGGACTATCTACAAATGTATGGATGGGATTAAGGGAAACCAACAACTGTTGATGAAGCACCTCAGGACTGGCAACAGTGGAAGCTATTACTACCTCTAGGCCTAAAGGGGTAAGAGAAGGAGCAGTTACCAGAACTCAGGAGAGCCGTAGCTGTAGCTGTAGGAAAGGTCTGGGTGCTGGATGGGATCTGTGACTTGTATAAACCCAGCCACTGCCAAACCTCAGGCCCGCAGGGCAGAAATCAAACTCTCTTCCCCCTTACTTGTGCATCCAATCAACTGAACTCAAATGGAAGCCAGAAGAAACAGAGCTCAGTTGATCCTTTTCACAGAGGTCAGCCTAAGATAAAAAGCAAAGCAGATAGTGCAAGAAAGAAGAATGTAAATTACTGTGGGTGGGTGAAAGGAACAACTTGAGAATATCCAGTTTCCGGACAGCAGAAACCTTTGTCATATATCTCTGTACACACATCCTACCAACACTAACTCATCACCTCAAATCAGATATAATACTTTGCACACAGTTGGCCCATGATAAATGCTTAATGAATAAAGAACACAATGGTATATATGTCCAGAGCAAATATTAGAATAAATGGAAAAGATCAGAAAGTAGGAGAGAAGCAAAGAACATGTCATCTCAATCTCTTTAGATCTTCTTCCAGTTTGACAAATCTCTAAAGAATCCTAGGAGAAGAAAAAGTACTGGACAGACATAAGACAAGAAATATCTTGCAAATTTTTTAAAGACCCATTTGGCACATGCCTCCTACCCTAGTATCCCACACAGGGAGAAAGTGCTATCATGAGACTATTTTCTGAATTTATTTATTTCAACACCATTTCCTCGTTTTATTTTATGCCAGATCCCCTCTATTCTTGGAAGACCCTTTGTATTCCTGTCCGTTCATCTTTGTTTAATATCCTCTTCATGCCAAGAAATTTTCCCCTTATTTTTTTCCTCCTCTACATTAATGCACAATCAGTAATGCACAATAAATCATTATGTATATATTTGCAGAACCATGAGCCAATTAAACCTCTTTTCTTTATAAATTACCAAGTGTCAGGTATGTCTTTACAGCAGTGTGAGAATGGACTAGTACATCTCAGTGTCTCACAGATCAAAGATGCTGCCATGGGCTCATGAAGTGGTGTCACCCAGACACAGTAGCCAGCCTGCTGCTCTCGCTGAACAGGGATGCGTTAATACAACATCAATAAGAATAATGACTGCAATGGATTAGAAGACTCGGGGTACATCAAAAGCTATGAAACAGAATCAGAAATGAACATGTGGCCATTATTACCTACCTTGCAGAAATAAAAGGATTGTAAGACAATACTTTGAGCAATTGTATGCTAACAAATTCAGAAGCTTAGATGAAACAAATTCCTAGTAAAACACAAACTGCAATAACTGACACAAGAAGAAATAGAACATTTGAACAGACGTATAACAAGGAAAGAGACTGAATTCTAATCAGAACCTCCCACCAAAGAAGACTAGAGGACAAGGTGGCTTCACTGGTAAATAGCACAAACATTTAAACAAACACCCAAAATTTTTTGCTTTGTAATGGTCTTCTAGTTTTTTAGGTATGTATACCCTGAAATAGTACCCTGAAGGAGAAGAGGAAAGGAATCTAACAAATTCAAAATAAACTACATGATGAAGCTTTATAAATAACATCTCCATATTCTTCACAATTATACAGCAATATAGATATTGTTAATCTCTGCTTATAGATGAAGAAACTGAAGCTAGATGGCCAATTTTCACAATGTTACACAGTAGAGCCGAGATTTTGTTTACTGTATTCTTGAGGGGAAAAGCACACATCTTATAAATTCCCACCTTCTATCTCTCAGTCCCCATCTTTTATCGTTTGTGGTAGATTATTGGCCTCAATTCTTCATAGCTTCCCCTCTTATCTGTGGCCTTTGTCGTGTGATTTCATTGTTTCTCCCATTGAAGAGAGTATATCCTTCTCCTTTGCCTTGGGATCAGCTCTTTGAGTTTACCAATGAAATATTAGCAACATAACATAAGTAAAAGCTTAGAAAATGCTTGCAACAATTGGGCTTGCTCTCTTGCTCCTCTGTCATTGCCATGAAAACATACCCAACTTGGCCCATTGATCCCAAAAGGAAAATGAAAGACATGAAGGACAAAGCCAAATCACCCCAGCCAAGCCCAGCCTAGATCAGCTGAGAGCACATGAGAGAGCCTAGATGACATCAACAGTCACCCAGCTGAGCCCAGCTGAGATCAGCCCATCCTTAATTGACCTGCAGATCTAAATAATGCCTGTATAAAAAACAGCAGCAACAAAAACTCTGATTTCAAAGTGCCTTCACTATACCATACTATTCCTAAGCCTGATACTAACTACCCCTATGATCTCAGAAACGTTGATCTATTTGAACATCAATTCTCCATTGTAAAAGAAGAGACTGAATTTCTCCTACAATGGTCACCAAATTCTAATATTCTATAATCTTTATTTTTATTTTATTTTATTTACAGAGAGGATTATGTCATTCCATTATTTGTTTCCTCTTTCTCTTTCTTCTCTCCAGATGATAATGCAATGGTATACAACAGAATCTCATAAACTATTTGTTCATTAGTCTACTCATTTAACAAACTTACAATATGTTGGGCATAAGAACAACTGTATGTTGGGCATAAGACAATGCCCTATCATCAGAAACTGATAATTCAGTTAAATAAAAGTTAATTATGACAAATAAATAAAATAAAAACTCTCCTGAATTTTTTTAAAGCTAAGTTATTGCTTTTACTGACAGATAGATAATTACGATGTATCCAGGTTATATTTTTTTGGAAAGAATATCTTTTGTCTTATAGTAAAGAGGACGCAGTGAACAAATAATCATCTTTCCATTGATTATTAGTTTTCCTCCTTGAAAGAACTGTCTGTGTCAGCCTATCGTCCAGGAGTTCCATCCCACCTGCTCGGCAGTGGGGGCAAGTGATGCATGAGTCATATGAACACACCTGTGATGACTGTGTCCACCCCGCCCCCCCAGAAAACCCATATTGGAGTTCTACCCCAAGTACCTCGAAAGTAACATTATTTGAAGGTATAGTCTTTACGGAGCTGATTAAATTAAAATGGGACCTGGAAGGTGGGTCCTAATCCAATATGACTGTGTCCTCATAAAAGGGAAAATTTGGACAGAGACAGACATGTACCCAGGGATGACTATGTGAAGAGATGGGGGAGATGAGGGCCATCTACAAGTCAAGAAGAGAGGCCTGGAACAAATCTTACCCCCACAGCCCTCAAAAGGAACCCACCCTGCTGACACTTTGCTTTCAAGCTTCTAGCCTCCAAAACCCAGACAATAAATGTGTCTTTTTAAGCCACTCAGTTTGTGATATTTTCTTAAGGCAGCCCTAGTGAACTAATACAGGTGTCCTTGTGTGTATTTATGATAGCTAACTTCACTCTAGCCACAGGAGACCCAGTTAATATAAAGGAACTAGTTGTACGTTTGAAAACTGCATTTGCCTATAAACAGTCACCATCTCTATAATTAGAGAAGTGCATCTGTTTCTATGACACTGCAATTTCAATGGTACTTGAGCAATGACAAAAATATGACTGTGGTTTTGTGATTGACATTTCTCAAAGGAAAGGGATAGATGTCTAATTAATAAACTACTTTTGAGGAATAAGAATTTTCAGATCACCTTAGAATAATTCCAAACTCACAAGGAATCAAAACCATAAAATCACTTTGGAATTTCTTTTCATAACTGTGTATTCATTCAATTTGTAATTCTGGAACTGTGGCATATGTGCTGAGGAAGTGAATTTGTTAATATGAAAATAGGAGTTTCTGTTCTTAGTTATAGGAATTTATTTAAATTCAAACATTGGCAAAGCTTTTGTTTTGAAGAGCTTTACCAAAGCAAATCTATCAGTTCTGAAGTCTGATTTCTATATGCTAATTTCAAATGAAGAACATACTGGGAAGTGCTTTTCTCACAACCTTATGACTCAATAAATGACTGTAAGAAAGCAGATATTCACATGCTGTCTCATAATATCCCATCATTTTCAGATGGCTTTAATATTTGAGCTCCCCCATATGTCCTAGCTTAAAAATATCTTCTCCCAAACCTTGCTCCTCCCACTATCTTGTATATTTCTACTAATGGTAGCACTGTTCTTTCAGTGGCGTGAGAACTTAGTTATCCAAGATACCCTTCCCTTCCCCTATATTCAGTTAATTACCAAATATTATAGATTCTATATTTGTACTTTGTTTGCCATACCATCAACTCATTTCAATTTTACTTGCCCATTCTATTAAAGCAGCCTGTTGAATGTATCCCATCTTCCAAATTTGTCTTATTAAGCCAGCCTACTTAGTTTAATGTTCTTTTAGCACAATGGCATTTAAGTTACTCTGTACTCAAAATTCTTGAAAGGTTCTCAATTTCTTATCGATATTATTCAACATTAGGTAATTTTTTATAACTTATATCCTACTTATTCTCATTTATCTCCTCCTCCTATTTACAATTTTTTCGTGTTTCTCATTTTTCCCTTTTTCTACACTTTTATTTATAACTTTCTCTTTCTTATATTTTTTTATTTCCATAGGTTTTGGGGAAACAGGTGGCATTTGGTTACATGACTAAGTTCTTCAGTGGCAATTTGTGAGATTCTGGTATACCCATCGCCCTAGCAGTATACTGAACCTAATTTGTAGTCTTTTATCCTCATCCCCTTCCCAGTCTTTCCCCCGAGTCCCCAAAGTCCATTATGTCATTCTTATGCCTTTGAATCTTCATAGCTTAACTCCCTATGAATAAGAACATACAAAGTTTGGTTTTTCATTCCTGAGTTACTTCACTTAGAATAATAGCCTCCAGTTACATTCACGGTGCTGTGAATGCTATTAATTTGTTCCTCTTTTGGGGCTGAGTAGTATTCCATCATACATATACCACAATTTCTTTATCCACTAGTTGACTGATGGACATTTGGCCTGGTTCCATATTTCTCCAATTGTGCACTGTGCTGCTATAAACATGCATGTGCAAATATCTTTTTCATATAATGACTTCTTTTCCTCTGGGTAAATATTCAGTAGTGGGATTGCTAGATCAAACGGTAGTTCTACTTTTAATTCTTGAAGGAATCTCCACACTGTTTTTCATAGTGGCTGCACTATTTTATATTCCCACCAGCAGTGTAGAAGTGTTCCCTGTTTACCACATCCACACCAACATCTGTGATTTTTGTTATTTTTTTTATCATGGCTATTCATGCAGGAGTAAGGTGGTATTGCATTGTGGTTTTGATTTGCATTTCCCTGTTAATTAGTGATGTTGAGCATTTTTTCATATGTTTGTTGGCCATTTGTATATTTTGAGAATTGTCTATTCATGTCCTTATTCTACTTGTTCATGGGACTGTTTTTTTCTTGCTAATTTGAGTTCCTTGTAGATTCTGGATATTAGTCCTTTGTTGGATGTATAAATGGTGAAGATTTTCTCCCACTCTGTGGATTGTCTGTTTACTCTGCTGACTGTTCCTTTTGCTGTGCAGAAGCTCTTTAGTTTAATTAAGTTCCACCTACTTATCTTTGTTTTTGTTACATTTGCTTTGGGTTCCTGGTCATAAAGTCTTTGTCTAAGCCAATGTCTAGAAGGGTTTTCCCAATGTTATCTTCTAGAATTTTTATATTTTCAGGTCTTAGATTTAAGTCCCAGATCCATCTCAAGTTGATTTTTGTATAAAATGAGAGATGAGATTCCAGTCTCTTTCTCCTACATGTGACTTGCCAATTATCCCAGCACCATTTGTTGAATAGTGTGTCCTTTTCCCACTTTATGTCATTTGCTTTGTCAAAAATCAGTTGGCTGTAAGTATGTGACTTTACTTCTGGATTCTCTATTCTATTCCATTGGTTTATGTGCCTATTTTTATACAAGTACCATGTTGTTTTGGTGACTATGACCTTACAGTATAGTTTGAAGTCAGGTAATGTGATGTCTCCGGAATTGTTCTTTTCAGTTAGTCTTGCTTTGGCTATGTGGGCTCCTGTTTGGTTCCATATGAATTTTAGGATTTTTTTTCTAGTTCTGTGAAGAATGATAGTGGCAATTTGATGGAAATTGTGTTGAATTTGTAGATTGCTTTTGGTCACAATATTGATTCTACCCATCCAGGAGCATGGAATGTGTTTCCATTTGTTTGTGCCATCTATGATTTCTTTCAGCAGTGTTTTGTAGATTTTCTTGTAGAGGTCTTTCACTTCCTTGGTTAAGTATATTCCTTGAACAGACCAACAACAAGCAGTAAGAATGAAATGGTAATTTAAAAAATAACCAACAAACAAAAGTCCAGGAGCAGATGTATTCACAGCTGAATTCTATCAGACATTCAAAGAGAATTTGTACCAGTCCTATTGACACTATTCTACAAGATAGAGAAAGAGGGAATCCTCTCTAAGTCATATGAAGCCAGTATCACTCTAATATCAAAACCAGGAAAGGACATAACAGAAAAACAAAACTACAGACCAACATCCCTGATGAACATAGATGTAAAAATCCTTAACAAAATAGCTAACTGAATCCAACAGCATATCAAAAAGATAAAGATAATCCACCATGATCAAGTGGGTTTCATACTAGGGTTGCAGGGATGGTTTAACATACACAAGTCAATAAATGTGATACATCACAAAAACAGAATTAAAAGCAAAAATCACATGACCATCTAGTTGCAGAAAAAGCATTTGACAAAATCTAGCATTGCTTTATGATTAAAACCCTCAGCAAAATAAGTATAAAAGAGACATACCTCAAAGTAATAAAAGCTATCTATTACAAACCCAGAGCTAACATAATACTGAACAGGGAAAAGTTTAAAGCATTCCCTCTGAGAACTGAAACAGGGCAAGGATTCTCACTCTCACCCCGTCTATTCAACATAGTACTGGAAGTCCTAGCTAGAGCAATCAGACAAGAGAAATAAATAAAGGGCATCTAAATCAGTAAAGAGGAAGTCAAACTCTCACTGTTTGCTGATTTGATCATATACCTAGAAAACCCTAAAGATTTCTCTGAAAAACTCCTAGAACTGATAATGAATTCAGAAAAGTTTCGGGATACAAAATTAATGTACACAAATCAGCAGCTCTGCGATTCATTAACAGCGACCGAGCTGAGAATCAAATCAAGAACTCAACCGCTTTTACAAAAGCTACTCTCTCTCTTTCTCTCTCTCTCTCTCTCTATATATATATGCTCTCTCTATATATACATATATGGGTTACATATACACACACATACACACACACACACACATATATATATATATGTATAGCCTTTACTTCCTATCTCTGCCATTCTACCAATTCTGCAAGGCCCATTTCAGAGATAACCTTTTCTTTTTTCTGAAATCTATATAACCACACAATCCCTTACTCTAAACCCTTGGGTACAATGGATTTCTAAATTCAGAATCTTTTAGAATTTATATGCACATTTCATTTATTACATAACATCCCCAGTGGATCCTGATAAGTCTCCTGGAGTCAAATATATTAAATTTTCTGCAATGAAACTTATAAAGTCACACTAAAGGAGGTATATAAATGCTATAAATAGCTTCATGTCAGTTCAAGTCAGAATTTGTAATCAAACGAGTTTACCACAGTTTTTTAAAAACTGTTGTTTTTTAAAAAACAAAACTCAGTTTTCAGAGCTTTATAGATTTTAGAATTGTGAATAAAAGTTTATAAGCTTGTGGCATTTTTCTCATACTTAAAATGCTTAGGATTTGGTAATTTCTATTTAGCTGATATTTATTTAAACCCACCATATAAGAAGAAATTATTACTAACCAGGTACTAGATTAAAGATTTTATACACATAAATCAATGAAGAACCCACCAGGAAAATAGAAACCACTTCTGGAATTTACAACAGAAATTAATTCAAGGAATTAGTCACACAAGTGACTGGAAGAACTGAGAGTCAGCATAGAAGAGTGAGGCAAGCCAGAGAACAGCAAGAAACCACTACCACCCTTATGATACATAGACACACAGACCAATAGAACAAAATAGGGAACCCAGAAACAAATCCACACACCTACCATGAACTCACTTTTCAAAAAGGTGCCAAGAGCAACCACTGGGGAAAAATGATCTCTTCAATAAATGGTGCTGGGAAAACTGGCTATATGAAGAAGAATGAAACTAAACCCCTATCTCTCACCATATACAAAAATAAAATCAAAATAGATTTAACACTTAAATCTAAGACCTCAAACTATGAAAATACTACAAGAAAACATTTGGAAAACCCTGCAGGACATTGGTCTCAACAAAAATTTCTTGAGTAGTACTCTATAAGTACAGGCAACCAAAGCAAAGTGGACAAATGGGATCACCTCGAGTTTGAAAGCTTCTGCACAGCAAAGGAAACGATCAGCAAAGTGAAGAGACAACCCATAAAATGGGAGAAAATATTTTCAAACCACCCATCTGACAAGGGATTAAAAACCAGAATATATAAGGATCTCAAACAAACTCTATGGGGAAAAAAAATCTAATAATCTGATTAAAAATGGGCAAAAGGGCCGGGCGCAGTGGCTCAAGCCTGTAATCCCAGCACTTTGGGAGGCCGAGAGTGGCGGATCACGAGGTCAGGAGATCGAGACCATCCTGGCTAACACGGTGAAACCCCGTCTCTACTAAAAATACAAAAAAAAAAAAAAAAAATGGGCGGGGGGGGG
>NW_012115777.1:2525071-2581668 GCF_000951035.1 Colobus angolensis palliatus | reverse complement strand
AAAAAAAAAAAAAAATGGGCGAAAGATTTGAACAGACAGTTCTCAAAAGAAGACATACAAATGGCAAGCAGATATATGAAAAGGTGTTCAATATTATTGATCATCAGAGGAATGCAAATCAAAACTACAATGAGATATCACCTCAACTCAATTAAATGGTTTATATCCATCAAACAGGCAATAACAAATGCTGGCGAGGATGTGGAGAAAAGGCAATCCTCGCATACTGTTGGTGGGAATGTAAATCAGTACAACCACTATGGAAAACAGTTTGGAGGTTCCTCAAAAAACTAAAAATTGAGCTACCATATGATCCAGCAATTCCACTGCTGTGTATATACCCCAAAGAAAGGAAATCAGTATATGGAAGAGATATTTGCACTCCCATAATTTTTGCAGTACTCTTCACAATAGACAAGATTTGGATGCAATCTAAGTGTCCTATTAGTCCATTTTCATGCTGCTGATAAAGACATACCCAAGACTGGGAAATTTACAAAAAAAGAGGTTTATTGGACTTAACAGTTCCACGTGCCTGGGGAGGCCTTACAATCATGGAGGAAGGCAAGGAGGAGCAAGTCACATCTTACATAGATGGCAGCAGGCAAAGAGGGAATTCGTGCAGGGGAAGTCCTCTTTATAAAATGATCAGATCTCATGAGACTTGTTTACTATCACTAGAACAGCATTGGAAAGACTTCTCCCCATGACTGAATTATCTCCCACCGGGTCCCTTCCACAAAACATGGGAATTCAAGATGAGATTTGTATGGGAGATGCAGCCAAACCATATCAGTGTACACCAACAGATGAATGGTGTATTAGTCAGGGTTCTCTAGAGGGACAGAACTAATAGGATAGATGTATACATAAAGGGGAGTTTATTAAGGAGTATTGACTCACATGACCACAAGGTGAGGTCCCATAATAGGCTGTCTGTAAGCTGAGAAGCAAGGAAGCCAGTCTGAGTCCCAAAGCTGAAGAACTTGGAGTCCAATGTTCAAGGGCAGGAAGCATTCAGCATGGGAGAAAGATGTAGACCAGAAGACTAAACCATTCTAATCTTTTCATGTTCTTCTGCCTGCTTCTATTCTGGCCACACTGGCAGCTGATTAGATTGTGCCCACCCAGAATGAGGATAGGGTATGCCTCTCCCAGTCCACTGACTCAAATGTTAATCTCCTTTGGCAACGCCTTCACAGGCACACCCAGGAAAAATATTTTGCATTCTTCAATCCAATCAAGTTGACACTCAGTATTAGCCATCACAAGTAGATAGAGAAAATATGGTACATATACATAATGGAGTACTATTCAGACATAAAAATGAATGAGATCCAGACATTTGCCACAACATGGATGTAACTGGAGGTCATTATGCTAAGTGAAATAAGCCAGGCACAGAAAGACAAACATCACACGTTCTCACTTATCTGTGGTATCTAAAAATCAACACAATTGAACTCATGGAGATAGAGAGTAGAAGGATGGTTACCAAAGGCTGAGAAGACAAGTGGAGAGGGTGGGAAGTGGGGATGATTAATGGGTACAAAAAAAATAGAAAGAATAAATAACACCTTGTATGTGATAGCACAACAGGGTGACTATAGTCAATAATAATTTAATTGTACATTTAAAAATAACTAAGACTATAATTAGATTATTTGTAATACAAAGGATAAATGCTTGAGGGGATGGATACCCCATATTACTTGATGTGATTATTATGCATTGCAGGCCTGTATCAAAAAAATCTCACGTACCCCATCTCATGCAACACATAATATATATACCTACTATGGAACCACAAAAATTAAAAATTAAAAAAAATTAACTCAAAGTTTATAATAGACCTAATTGCAAAATGGAAAACCATAAACCCCTAGAATGTAACATAGGAGAAAACCTGGATAGCCTTGAATAGGGTGATGACTTTTTCAGATACAACATCAAAGCCATGATCCATGCAAGAAAGAATTGATAAGCTGTACTTCATTAAAATTTAAAACATCTCCTCTGTGAAAGACAAGGTCAAGAGACAACAAACCATAGACTGAGAGGAAATCATTGCAAAAGACGTATCTGATAAATAATTGTTATCCAAAATATACAAAGAACTCTTAAAACTCAACAAGAAAACAAACAACTCAATTATAAATGGGCCAAAGACCTTAAGGAACTCCTCATCAAAGAAGATATACAGATGAAAATTAAGCATATGAAAAGATGCTCCACATCTTTCCTACATCATCAGGAAAATGCCAATTAAAGCAATAATGTGATACCACTACGTATCCATTAAAATGGTCAAAATCCAGAACACTAACAATATCAAATGCTGGCAAGGATGTGTAGCAACAGGAACTTTCATTCACTGGTGGTGGGAATGCAAAATGGTACAGCCGTTTGCAAGACAGTTTGGCAGTTTTTTACTGCATTGGAAAGACTTCTCCCCATGACTGAATTATCTCCCACCGGGTCCCTTCCACAACACATGGGAATTCAAGATGAGATTTGTATGGGAGATGCAGCCAAACCATATCAGTGTACATCAACAGATGAATGGTGTATTAGTCAGGGTTCTCTAGAGGGACAGAACTAATAGGATAGATGTATACATAAAGGGGAGTTTATTAAGGAGTATTGACTCACATGACCACAAGGTGAGGTCCCTTGTAGGGGGACTAAGTTTGCCTCTTAGTCTCTGCTTCCTATCCTAAATCTTATTTTTCCTTTGAATTTAGAGTTGCTTTTTGTAAACATTGGATTAACTATGTAGGATGACTTATTCAATTAGAAACTCATCCTAAATTCCTAGCTCTAGGCATTTGGCCAAATTTCCTCCTAGGAAAATTTTTGACTGGGGAAATCCATCCATAAACTGACATTTTAGACTTTAGAGAAATCTCAGAAAGGTTTTTATTTTCACCTACCCTTTCTCACAAGGATTTCAAAATTAATAAACAAAACATATTCTTACCATATGATCCAGCAATCACACTCCTTAGCACTTAACTATAGGAGTTGAAAACTTCTGTCCACACAAAAACCTGTACACAGATGTTTATAGTAGCTTTATTTTTGCCAAAACTTGGAAGCAATTAAGATGTCCTTCAGTAGGTGAATGAATTAATATGGTATATCCAGACAATGGAATATAATTTAACATTGTTAAAAGGTAAACTGAAGCACATTTAAATTTTTTTTTATTTATTTGAGCAAACAATGATTCATGAATTGCTCAGTTCCAAACTAGAAGTAGTTTGGGGGTTCAAAGAGGGAGTGCAAAGGGGAGGTTTTATAGGAAGAACATGGAAGTAAAGCAAATAAAATATTTGATTATGCAGCTGCCATATTTGGTATAGGCTCCTGGAAAGTCCCTAGTTATACAACTATAACAGTTGGTGGTTTCTGATTAGTTGAGCTTAAGTTTTCTTTTTCTTTAATATGGGCATTTACAAGAAATAGTCCAAGTTAAGTTTTGTTTTCTTTTGTTTGTTTGTTTTTCATTTTTTGTTTTCCTTTTTAACGTAGTCTTGCTCTGTTGCCCAGGCTGGAGTACAGTGGCATGATCTCAGCTCACTGCAACCTCCACCTCCTGAGTTCAACTGATTCTCCTGCCCCAGTCTCCTGAGTAGTTGGGACTACTGGCGTGAGCCACCATGCCTGGCTAATTTTTGTATTTTTAGTAGAAACGGTATTTTGCCATGTTGGCCAGGCTGGTCTTGAACTGCTGACCTCAAGTGATCCACCCACCTCAGCCTCCCAAAGTGCTGGAATTACAGGAGTGAGCCACTGTGTCCAGCTTCAAGTTAAGTTTTGATTATGTTTGCAAATCAAGTAAGGTTAAAGTCGCATATGACACTTAACTGTCTTTGTCCACTTACAGATTCTTCAGGTACGGTCTCTATTTTATTTTAGTTTAACAGCATTAAGAAAAAATGAAAAGATATGGAGGAAATTTAAATGCATATTACTAAGTGAAAAAAGCCAATGTGAAATGACTACATATGTATGATCCCAACTACGCGACATTCTGGGAAAGGTTAAACTATGTAGACAATAAAAAATACCTATGGTTGCCAGGATTTGGAGGGGTATAGAGGAGGGATGTATAGGCAGAGCACAGAGGATTTTTAGGGCAGTGACAATACTTTATATGACACTAAAATGGTGAAAATATATCATTATATATTTGTACAAACCCATAGAGTGTATAACACCAAGAGTGAACTCTGATGCAATTTATGGTCTTGGGGTGATTATGATGTGTCAATGTAGGTTCATCAGTTTTAACAAATGTGCCACTCTGGTGGGAGATGTTGATAATGAGAGAAGCTATACATGTGTGAAGACAGAGAAGGTATAGATTAAATGTGTCTCCCCCAAATTCTTACGTTGAAAACTTAATCCCCAATGTGATGGTCTCAGGAAGTGGAGCCTTTGAGGGGGTGATTAGGTCATGAGGCTGGAACCCTCATGAATGGTATTAATGCCCTTAAAAAAGAGACCCCAGAGAACTCCCTTGCTCCTTCTGCCATCTGAGGACATAATGAAAAGATGGCTGTCTATGAACCAGAAAATGTGTCCTCATCAGACACCAAATCTGCTGGGGTGTTACTCTTGAACTTCCCAACTTCCAGAGTAAGAAATAAATTTCCATTGTTGATAAGGCCATACTATAGGACTTTGCTATAGCTGTCCGAAAGGATTAGTACAGGGAATATATGGGAAATCTCTGCACCTTTCTCTCAATTTTGCTGTGAAACTAAAATTGCTATTTAAAAAATAAAGTACTTATTTCATTTTAAAAATTGATGACACAGCCGGGTGTGGTTGCTCATACCTGTAATCCCAGCACTTTGGGAGGCTGAGGCAGGTGGACCACCTGAGGTTAGGAATTCGACACCAGCCTGGCCACCATGGTGAAACCCTGTCTCTACTAAAAATACAAAAATTAGCCAGGTGTGGTGGTGCACACCTGTAATCCTAGCTGAGACTGAGGCAGGAGAATCTCTTGAACCCGGGAGGCGGAGGTTGCAGTGAGTCGAGATTGTGCCACTGCACTCTAGCCTGGGTGACAGAGTGAGACTCCATCTCAAAAAAAAATAATAAATAATAAATTAATAAAATTTTAAAAATGATGACAAAGGTTGGATTTTTGCAACAGGTGATTGGATTACCCATCCTCAAATTCTAGGACTACTCAAAGGTCATTGGTGACTATAAATTGCCTTACATCCACAAACTGTTTTACTCTTGAGTTCCTACAGCACTCTGGGATGAGTGTCCTTTAGTTCCAAGTTATTATTTGCATCTGTTTTGTCATTAGGTTTGTAACATACCATGATTCTGTCACTATTAATTCTAGTACCTCTGACCTTTCAGCTTTGAGCTGAAATTTGGGAGGGACGATCTTCTCACCAAATTCCTTAACAAAGAATGAAACATAAAACTGATTGAGCCTCTGCTTTCTCTTCTCATGCCTCAAGACCTCTTTCAACTCATCGAACAGTGCTGCTTTGGCTTGGGCTCCAACAGAACTGAGAAGTAAGAGAATCTGTTTTCTCTGCTCTTCACTATAAACTCCCAACCACCAAGAGCTACTACTTTATCACACCCCACCTTTCAGTTCTCCTCTCCTAGGAGAAACCAGTCTAATTTCACAAATTCTCACTGATAGTGCCAAATGACTCTAACATGGCATGTACTGTTCTCAATTGAGTAAAAAGAGACCCCAGATCTATCGTAACTTAAATTTGGGGGGCAGTTATTTGACTTCTCTGATCTTAATTTCCTTGTCCAAAAACAATAATGGTAAAAATAAATACCATACACAGTTGTAAAGAGAATCAACTGATAATGCCCATAAAGTGAACTGCACAGCACAGACAAGTGAATAATTAGATACTATTGTTAGATTCTACAAGGCACAGAAGTCAATGCTGCTTTTGATTCACAGTAATTTTTAAATGTCTTCTAAGTTAGAGCGCTGTTCACATTCACAGTGACATTAGTTGACTAGTCTATTAGTGACTAGTGACTCTTCAGTAACTAGTTGACTCTTCCCTTGCTTCTCACCACCATCATTTCCTCTGTTCTAGAGTATTTACAACCCACAAGGAGTCTGTCTAAAGGAGATAGCTAATATCTAAAGGTACAATTCTATGCTCCAAAACAACAATACTAATTCAAGTATGAATAATATGACCCTATTCCCACAGATCTTTTTTTTTATAGAATTCTGCTTTTAATGTCTCCAGATAAACTGATTATTTTATTTCATTTTATTTTATTTTATTTTATTTATTTTGGAGAGAGCTTACATTTTAATAGGAAAAGTAGACCGTGAGCTTGTAAATATGTGAATAAGCAAAATAATTTCAGAATGTTTTAAGTGCTAAGAAAGAAAGAAGCAGGTAAGGGAGTAAAAAGTAACTTGAAATTACTTTAGATTGTGTGTTTAGCGCATACCTCTTTGAGTTGTGACTCTGTGGCTAATCATGGGATACTTTAGGTTCATCTTGTCTTTTCTAGTTTCTATCAAATCTTAGTTTGCCTCTTAGTCTCTGCTTCCTATCCTAAATCTTATTTTTCCTTTGAATTTAGAGTTGCTTTTTGTAAACATTGGATTAACTATGTAGGATGACTTATTCAATTAGAAACTCATCCTAAATTCCTAGCTCTAGGCATTTGGCCAAATTTCCTCCTAGGAAAATTTTTGACTGGGGAAATCCATCCATAAACTGACATTTTAGACTTTAGAGAAATCTCAGAAAGGTTTTTATTTTCACCTACCCTTTCTCACAAGGATTTCAAAATTAATTTTATTGTGATTCCTATTATCTATCATTTCTTCCATGAATGAATTGACAAAATCAAATAATATTATTTTGTCCTTTTTGCACTGTAATTTTTTAAAAATATAAATACCAGCATAATTTTTCAGAAATTGTTTTTAAAAGTAAAAATAAAAAGCATCTATTCCTACTTGTTTTCTATGCCTTTCTTTTTCTAGACTTAAAGTAGAGTACAGACATGAGCTTCAGAGAATCTGCACATTTCCATCAATTATATAAAATAGTTATGGGTGCATGCATCTTCCTAGGGAAAGGGCTCTTGATCTTCAGTCATGATCCATGACTCACCAAAGGTGAACAATAACTATAAGACCCCTTATTGAGACAATCACAATGAATGTCTGTAAATTTAAGACCTACTTTTGAGTTTTCTGTGCTCTACTACAAGGCTGCAGGTCTTCTCTTCCCCAGTAATTGTAGATTTGTTCACTGTCTTAGAAACAGCAAAAATCCAATGACTGGCCCATTACTCGCTGCATGCATCTTCCTAGGGAAAAGGCACTTGATCTTCAGTCATGATCCATGACTCACCAAAGGTGAACAATAACTATAAGGCCCCTTATTGAGACAATCACAATGAATGTCTGTGAATTTAAGACCTACTTTTGAGTTTTCTGTGCTTACTACAAGGCTGCAGGTCTTCCCTTCTCCAGTAATTGTAGATTCGTTCACTGGCTTAGAAACAGCAAAAATCCAATGACTGGCCCATCACTCACTGCCTAGATGAAAGATAAATGCAGATGGATGAGTCCTTAACATTCCCCTTTGATCTCCCAGACTACTGGGATAACTCTCTGGAGTTTCCTTTGCAGGTCAATTTGGAAGATTCTTTTGAACAGCTTTATCTTTTCATTTTTATTGGATAAGAAATTACTCTACATTCTGTTCAGTAAGAAACACATTATTCTGTTGTAGCTGCATAGAAAGAAAACCATTTTCAAAACGAGTATCACATAGAGGACAAGTATAATTCTTGAAAGAAGTTTGGCTCAATGAGGTAAACAGAAAAAAATATTCTAGAGACATTTCCAGGGAACAAGGACCTCTGGTCACACAGAACTCTATTTGAGAAAGAGCAAACTCCTTTCTATAATTATTGGCATTCATTTTTTTTTTGGTTTGCATCAGATGTTATATTAAGAAAAGCAAAAAATGGCAGAGCATTTTCAATGCCTTTAAATATACAAAAGAATACACATATATCTCTCTGGCCACATAAGTTATTTTCTGAGTGTAAATTAGTCCCTTAGAGGACCATTAACTCTTTTAGCATGGAAGAACTAGATATAAAAATAGTACACCTGAATAGCATACTACATGAGCAGTTTATCACTCCAGTAAGATCAAAAATCACTATTCTATAAATAAAATAGTGACTGACGTAACATTGAGCACATTATTTACTGCCTATATTCTGTTAGTTACTCTTGACAGCCTCCTTTATGCCATCATGAGCAACTAACACACTCTATCAAATGCGACAGACCTGCGTCAAACCTCTTCTTCTGCTGCAAAACAAACCCCTCTGAAGTGAACCTCTGACTTGAGCACTCCATAGCCTAAGGCTCGAGTTTCTCCTGACCACTCAGCAATGCAAGAATTTTGTGCAGGGAACTATACACAACTCCACAGGGTTCCAGAAGGTAGAAAACAAACCATGAAAAATGGCAGAAATTAAGGCTGATAAGGGAAAGAGAGGAAGAACACTTTTCAATTAATGGGAGAGGTGTGTCTATCACTAGGAATCACTTTGACTGCAGGTCAAGCAGTGACATTTAGGATGTGATTTGAAGGGTTTAAAAAAATCTTTTCCTATTCATTCCCACCCCCTAACCAAATTCAGATCCATAGTCCCTTATTGCAAACCCAAGAAGTCAGTTGTAAATTTAGAATTCTAAACTTTAGGGACTTCAGAAAGTTAATAGGGTACATATACTTTATATTATTATGTAACATCCTATAGTGGGGTATGGGGTAGCACCCCATTATCAAATACATTAATATTCCTGCTGCAAAATCTATGAATATTTCCATTACATATAACAATGAAGACTATAAAAAGCTTCATGTCAATTCATGATAGGTTTGTACCTAATTAGGTCAGGTCAGCCTTTGTCACCCAACTATTTTCCCAGAGTAGAATATTGCTATGTTACTTCATCCCAGCCCATCTTTCCCACCTCTTGCACATATGCCTTCCCATAACAACTGCCAGTTGCCTGAGTGGTCCCAAGTCCTCCAGATTTAATTTTATATTTAAATCAAAAGGAGTCCAGTTCCTGTCCAATGTATCATGGGAAAGCCCCTCTTCTGCCACGCCTGCTGTATCTCTACATCTTCCCTGACTCGTCCTTTCTGCTGGACTCCCCTCCTCATTCACCTCTAGTTTCTGGTGGCTGTTTTATTTTCTCTACCTCTTTTGGCCCAACTACAGAACACAATCCCTTTTCCTAAGATTACCTAATGCAACCAAAGCAGTGGGGATAGAGAGAAGGAAACAGACATAGGAGGTGTTAAGGGGCTGTCAAATGAATGACTGTTGGCTTTCTTAGGCTAAAAGAAGTGAGGGACAGACATTATCTCCTGGGCTTGGGATAGTGGTGAAGGAATAGTGGTTCCTGCCAATACAGATGCAAAGTAGTTCCACTTAAGATACCTTACATTAGGCCGGGTGCGGTGGCTCAAGCCTGTAATCCCAGCACTTTGGGAGGCCAAGAGTGGCGGATCACGAGGTCAGGAGATCGAGACCATCCTGGCTAACACGGTGAAACCCCGTCTCTACTAAAAATACAAAAAACTAGCCAGGCGAGGTGGTGGCGCCTGTAGTCCCAGCTACTTGGGAGGCTGAGGCAGGAGAATGGCGTGAACCCGGGAGGCGGAGCTTGCAGTGAGCTGAGATCCGGCCACAGCACTCCAGCCTGGGTGACAGAGCGAGACTCCGTCTAAAAAAAAAAAAAAAAAAAAGATACCTTACATTAAACAACAGAATTTAACTGAAGATATAGAGAAAATGGGGAGGAGTTTATATCTTGGCACAACACAGAAAATGAATGAAAAGTTTTAATTGAAGAATCACCTCCATTCCCACCACTCAGAACTTTCACTATGTTTCTTCAAAGGACTCCAGATTCTGGCCATGATGCTGGGCTCTTTTCTATATATCTATGTCACCCAGTACAATAACCGCTAGACACGTGGCCACTGAGTGCTTGAAATTTAGCTAATCCAAATTAGGATGTGCTGTCAATGTACAATATATTACTAAAAGTAATTTTACCTGTTTATATTTAAACTAGAAAACTTAAAATTATATATGACTCACATTGTGTTTTTATTGGACAGTGCTGATCTAAGTTTTTCTCTAACTTTCCCCTTTCTCAGGAACCTCTCTCCTCCTCTCTGTCTTCTTTCAGAAACTCAAAAGTTCTCCCATTTGGTACCTAAGCAAGCAATACAGCTCCCTCCTGATCTCAGTCTATCCTATCTTGGCCGAGCCCAGAAGGACAGGGAAGGAAGGTTGAGGATGGAGTGTAGGAGCCAGTTTCTTTCCCATTTCATTCTCAGAGTGGCCATGAGGATACTCTCTTAAACGGTATTTCCTCTCCCAAAAATGAATTCTGCTGCTAATTTTAAAATATAAAAATACTCTTTCTACTACATACATATATAGAAAATCATACTTACCAATCATGAACTTTGCAGACTCCCTGTAAAATATAAGCAACTTGAAATTCTTGACTTTTTGACCTTCTGTTGAACTAATACAAAAAATCTTGAATGGTGGCTGATTCTTTATTTGAGTCTCAGAGATCCCAGGAACAAGAATGGGAAGGAAAGCAAAAGGAGGCTGACACCCTTTAGGGAGATTCTAATCAAGGTACAGCAAGGGCTGATGAAACAAGTCTGCCTGTTGTTAGAGAACACCTTTTTATTTACTCATTGCATGTGTACTGTGCTCTTCCAGGGTTGAGCAGTATGATGCTGAACAGCAAGTGCTCAGAATACTCAAGTTCTCTGGAGGCAGCATCCTCCTCCCGGGCACTAAGCACCAAGAAATAAAAGTGCTTGCTTTTCTTTTTTTTTTCTGAGACGGAGTCTTGCTCTGTCGCCTGGACTGGAGTGCAGTTGCCGGATCTCAGCTCACTGCAAGCTCCGCCTCCCGGGTTTACGCCATTCTCCTGCCTCAGCCTCCAAGTAGCTGGGACTACAGGCGCCCGCCACCTCGCCCGGCTAGTTTCTTGTATTTTTTAGTAGAGACGGGGTTTCACCGTGTTAGCCAGGATGGTCTTGATCTCCTGACCTCGTGATCCGCCACTCTCGGCCTCCCAAAGTGCTCGGATTACAGGCTTGAGCCACCGCGCCCGGCTTAAGTGCTTGCTTTTCTATATTCCATACCTGAAAATTGTCACCTTCTGGTGATATATCTTAATGGTTGAAAAATGAGTCTTATTAATAGTCACCTTTCAATTAGAGAAAAATAAAGATAAGACACTGCAGATATTAAAGTTACACAAACGAGGCTAAAAGATAAGAAAAACAGAAAGATAATGCCACGGCTTACTTTTATCTCTAGAGTTATTAAAAAAAATCTTGCCTTTTTCCCTTGAAACCACAACCCTACTTTACATAACATAAGAACTCGGGGAATGTGACAGAGTATAATTACCAGCCCTTTCCTTTAAAAATAAAGGTACAAGAAGAATAAAAAGATCACCACGTTTCAATAAACACCTGCAAGAGCTACAAAAATATCATTGTTTCTTTATAAGTCTTGTGGAGCAAACTATTTTTAACAATATCAGGATTTAATTTAATCTTTGTACACTATTTTTCTGAAGGTAAATTTGGTAAGTTAGGTGAACATAAAGAAGTTATTCTACATACGCTTATTTCATAAATGTGGGAAAATCACCTAATTACTAAAATTACTGATGTTCATATATATTTACAAAGATACCAGTTCTTCTCTCTTAGTCAGAATTTCACGTCATTTAATACTTAAAATGATCAAATTCACATTACATAAATAGTAATGATACTAACTGACAATAATATTTTCTATGAGCTAGGTGCCATTCTAAGGACTTCACATATGCTGACATTCCAATCTTACCACAATAGTAAGAGGTAGGTATACTTATTAGGCACATTCTATATATGAGGAGACTGAAGCACAGAGAGATGAAGTAACTTGTCCAAGATCATCAGATAGTTAATGGCAGAACCATGGGGATCCTAACCCAGTTACTCTAATTCCAGAGTCCTCACTTTTTAACACTGTGCTCTACTTCTTAGTAAAGTGATAAAGAAATTCATAACATTTGATGTGTTCCTTTGTTTACTTAATGATGGTAAGACTGTCTGAAATCTTACATCTTCTGACAAAGCTGAACACAAATAGTTAACAAAGCAGACATCAAAAGCAATCTGTTTCAAAACTAAACTCCAGGGACAGTCCCAAATGACCCAAAGAAGCCAATAATTTATCTCTGAACATCATATGCAGTTGTAATGACCCTAAAGTTGAAATAAAGACAGTTGTTGGTAAAACGAAAAACAACTCAAACAATGTGATAGAGATGCTCCCAGAAGACATCTGTGGTATGAAGGAGATCAGTGCTAGAATCCACATGAGATATGAGGTAAACTTGAAATGTCACCAATAGAACAAAGTAAAGGGGAGAGGCAAGGCAGGTGGAACTGGACTGAATGTGACTTGATTATTTGTTGAATGTAACAAGAGAAGAATACAGTAGTTGGGATTCTTGCCCAGGGCTTAAATAACCTGGTAAGAGAATGATGATGTCTGTCATGCATTCATAGGGAACTGGAGAGGAAAGTCTGAGGGTATAGGTCTTGAAAATCAGTTTAGGGAATGTTCAGTGTAGGATGTTAGTAGAACATTCAGATGGAAATATTTTGGAAGTGGTGGGAAGAGATTAAGCAGTTATCAACATGTATATTACAGTTTAAATTACAGTACACTACTCCTAGGCATAATGCTTTTAAAGGCAGCCTTCCTAAAGTGATTTTGTTGTATTCAAATTCCTCTAATATTCATTAAGCACCTACTGTCTTTATGGCACTCTGATAAGCACAGTGGGGATTCAAAAAGGCCTTTTAGTATATTTTAATTTTATGATCCCTCAGAGTTTGCATTTAAATAAAGTAAGAGTAACTTGAAATCAAAGCAGAATATGACAAAAACCACCAAACAAACCACAAAAGCTTAGTGGATCAAAGAAAAGAGAGTGCACATTAGCTAGGGAAATCAGGAAATATTTAAGGAGGGAAGTGGCATGTGGCCAACACAAGATACAGAAAAGATGCGAAAAATGAAGTTGTGCTATGGAATTTCAACACTAAAAATTCTAACTAGGAGAAACCAGTGTGCAAGTTAAGGCATGGTTATAAAGGACAAAATTCATATTGACTTATTTAAATGAAAATGGATTGCTACAGTTCCCAGGTAGTTAAAAAAGGCTTACAGAGTAATTAGGACAGCTAACTTAGTAAACTCTGCACTGAGGGTCCAGGAATAACTCCCAAGATCCTACTGCAGAAATGCACTTCCAAAGCAGCTGTTTCACCTGCCATGATCAAGGAGCTGCCATCTCCACGGTCAGCTTCTATGCCATCCTCCTCACCAGCAATCTGCACCAGCAAAACCGATATTTTTTATTCTTTCTCCCTTAACCACATAATTCAAATCCTAGGTGAATTCATCTGATTGGCCACATCTAGAATCTTCGCTACAAGGGAGTGTGGGATGCGTGAGTTTTAGCTTCCCAGTCTCTGCAGTACAAAAGGACACACTAAAAGGTAGTTGGAAGAGACAGTGAGAAAGATAGTCTGAATATTTACCACACTGGACATGTTCAGAGACTTTTGCTTAGGATAGAAACCAACCATCCATCCAATTCATTTATTCATTCACTCAAAAAACATGTTAGTGTTAAAGACGTATCGTAATCAGTATTAATTTCACACTTCTGACTTTAACTTTTATTCTCTGAGAATACATTGATTCACTATTCAGCTACAGTCTGTTATTATACTCTTGACATTTTTTAATAAAAAAATTAGACTTTATATTTTCTTGACATTGGCCTTTTTTGCTTCAAATGCTAATGTAGCTATTGGCTTTCAGTATTGGAATCATTTGACTCCTAAAATAATCGATGTTCTTATTTGCAACTGGCAGTAAAAGCTCTCATAACTAGTCTTTGAAATATAGAGGATGAAAAAATCCCTCTCTCCCCATTCCTGTTCACCTGGAGAACACGTGTTCTCATTGTCATTTACTAATGATAATAATAAGACAGAGGAAGAGGAGTGATAACACTGATAGTTACATTGTACTTACCGTGTGCCAAGAACTATGCTAAAATCAGCTTAGATTATTCCATTTAATTCTTACAGCAGCTTTATTAGAGATATTATGATCACTATTCTATAGACGAGGAAACTAAGAATATGAAAGAATAAGAAAATAATATTATCCACCAACTGGAACTTTTTACCAAGTATAATCATACTTCTAAGCCTTTCTTTCTGACAGAAAGAAAGAAGTCTTTGCCCTAAGGAATGATTTAGTAAGAATTGCCTATACCCTGTTGGGAACTCGTTCATTCTGATTCACAAGCTACTCCACATCTGTATAATCACATATGTGATTGTCTAAAAAAATTACATCTAATTTAATTATACCCTCTCTGAGAAGGAAACTCTAACCCCAGATTTATTTATAAACCATAATACTTATTTGTACTAACATCAGAATATATGGAAATCCTAATTTTTCTGTTAAGTCTATTATTTTAGCTCCTCTATCTAAAAGGCTGGGAGACACCAAAGTGATACTTCTTCCCAAATAACAGAAACACAGGTTAGAGCTCCATTTTTATCAGCGTGAACCAGTTCTCATTTGAGGCCCTGATTTTTAATGGGGAAATCTCCAGTCATCACAGCAGCACCCTAAAAGATCAATTATGTTCTCCAAGACTGGTTTCCAGTAATTACCCTGGCATCAGAACATGACACTAATAAACTTAGAAACATGAGGCAAGAGTGCCTTACATAGAGTTCCAGCTTGCTGTTAATTTGTGATGGGGCTTTAAATAAGCCATTTAACTTCTTCCCATTTGCTTCCTCATCTGTAAAATCAGGATTAAAAATAAATTCTTAGAATTTGGTTGGCATTAATTATTGTTTTGAAAGCATGTTAAGGTCTGGGCACTGAGCAGAAAAATGATAAAACATCCAAATTGGTGTCCTGATTTGTCTTGGGTCAAATATCTAATTTGGCAAGAGGTTTTGGTCAATTCCATTTCTCAGCAAGTTCATCAAAGTACTGTCTAGGCAGGTTAAAGTGATCCTTTCGAAACACCATACCAATGTCTTTTATTGTAAACAAAGTATTCACAATGGATCATGCCAGAAGTTTAGACAACTAGATGATAACTGAATATTCACTAAAATAGCAGTTCAATGACATGGTTTTCTTTCTTTGCTTCCAAGATACTATTATATAACATGAAATTATAGTAACCACTGGCATTTTTGTATAAATACCACATAGAGCTTTTAGATAGCTACAACTGACTTAATAGAATAAAATTTGAGAGATTAAATATTTCCTGTTGATTATATTTTAAACAGCACTGTCTTGTTTGTTGGAGAGGAAAATAGTCTTTCTACATTTGTAAAATCTCATTTCTGAAACCTATCAGAAAATAATGCACTTTTTTTCTGTGACTGACAGCATTAATCCAGCCAACAAATACTTATTTACCACTATCATATGCTAAGTAATATCATAGTTATGGGGAATACCACAGCAAACAAAATAGGTAAAAACTTCTACCCTTGTGGAGTTTACATTCTAATAGAATGGGAAGAGAGACTGAAAAATAAGAAATAAATATAAAGTTAAAAGTACATAATATAACAGAGAATGAAGAGATAGCTGGAAGGGTTGGAATAGGATGAAGATAACAATTTTAGATGAGGTATCAGAAAAGCCCTCCCTGGTAGAAGACATTTGAAAAAGACCTATACCATTGTTTGTAGCTGTCTAGAGAAAATATAGTCCAGGTAGAAGGAAGAGCAAGTCCAAAAGCCTGAGGCATTCCTGGAAGGTTTGAAAACCAGCAAAGAAGCTAGGGTGGTAAGAACAGAACTAGAAACAGAGTAGTACAAGAGGTGAAAATATATCATGAAGTATACTTCATGAAGTCAAAAAAGGTATCTTATTACTACACGGAGAGTAAATTCTATGAGGACCTGGGGATAGCAGGGACACCTGGCAAGAGGTTATTTTACTATTGACGTGAAAGGTGATGCTGGCTGTAACCAGAATAGTGGAGTAAAGGTAGTTGGGATCTCAGCATAGTTTCAATCAGTAAAATGAGGACTAAGAGTTGAAGCATTGAATTTAGCACTGGGTAGATCACTAGAGAACTTGAAAAAAGTAGTTTTGAGGAAATGGTAAGAGTGAAAGCCTGATTCTAGTGGGACCAAGAGAGAAAGAATGGAGAGAAATTGAAGATAGTGAGTAGAGACATTTCCACCAAAAAAAAAAAAAAAAGCAAGTCCAGGAACTGTGAGAATCAGAAGGATATTGTATTCTTCAGAGTTTTCCAGAGAAACAAAACCAATAGGAAAAAGACAGACAGCTATAGATAGACACGAAGAGGCTTATTATAAGGAATTGGTTCACATGATTATGAAGGTTGGTGAGCCCAAAATCTGCAGAGCCAATGTCCCAGTTTGAGTTCAAAGACCAGCAGTCTGCTATGGAATCAGGAAGAGCCAATGCCCCAGGTCAAAGGCCATCAGGCAGGAGAATTCTCTCTCAGGTGAGAGTCGGCCTTTCTGTTCTACTCAGACCTTCAACTGACTGGATGAGACCCACCTACCTTATGGAAGGCAATCTGCTTTACTTAAGTCTACCAGTTTAAATATGAATCTCATCCAAGAACACCCTCACAAAACACTCAGAATGTTTGACCAGTTATCTAGATATCCCATGTTCCAGTCAAGTTGAGAAATAAAATTAACCATCAGAGATATTGAAATAGAAAATATTAAAATCACCAAGACTTCTTATTAGTGCTAAAGAGTATGACTGTCATTCAGAAATGAAAGTCTTTGATAGGCCAGGCATGATGGCTCATGCCTATAATCCCAGTGCTTTGAGAGGCCAAGGCAGGCAGATCACCTGAGGGCAGGAGTTCGAGACCAGCCTGACCAACACGGTGAAACTCTGTCTCTAGTAAAAATACAAAAATTAGCCAGGCATGGTGGTAGGCACCTGTAATCCCAGCTACTCAGAAGACTGAGGCAGGAGCTGAGATCATGCCACTGCACTCTAGCCTGGGTGACAGAGCAAGACCCCATCAAGGAAAAGAAAAGAAAAAAGAAGAAAGGAAAGGAAAAGGAAAAGGAAAACGGAAATGGAAAGGAAAGGGAAAGAAACGGGAAAGGATCCTCGAGAAATAAAAAACGACCCAGAGATTTGTAATGGACTACAACAAGAAAGGGTAATAAGTAGTATAACCTGGTGATATGAGATCAAAGCAGGGACAGAGGGGAGGAAAACTGTGTTGAAAGAAGCAACGAAGACTATGAGAGATAACTACCCCATCTGTGGTCCAAGTGATAACAGGAACGTGAGAAAAATAAAATAAAACAGACTCGAAGGTGATGTAAAAGTGATATCTTCGTGGGAGAGCCATGTTTTGGCTAGAGAAAGGTCAACTGAACATTCAGAGATCAGAAGACGCCCAAGATATTGCTAAAGACTACCTGTAAATTCCAGAGGCACAGGAATAAGGTTTCAGGACTTGTAACCTGTTGGGGATGCACCAGGAAAATCTGATATGCAGAGACACGAGGGAATGGAAACCAGCAGTGGGAATTGCCTATGGGTCCTGGGCTTCTTGTGATCACTAACATAAACATAGACAAAGAGCATAATGAGAATGATTTGATCTTAAGGCAAGTAGCAGTGAAGATGCTGTAGACTTTGGTGGGAAAGGGGGAGGATTATTGCCAAGAAACAGAATGCAGGTCCTTACTTCACTGCTGCCAATGATGATATGAAGACCCAGGGAATGGGAGTCTTATGTAGCATGAGAGTTTCATGAGTAGTGGACTACAAATTCAATTAAACAATATTTATTAGAAGACATTTTTTGTGCAGAAACATAAAACTGTGAGTAGAGAATACCAAAATCACATGTCATTCCTTTTGAGAGGTAATCACACTCCAAAATTTAGAATAAAATAGCCTACTTAAAAACCGTAATTCAGGGCTGACTCAACAAGTGTCATGAAATTTTTGGGTGTTATAGAAGTCCATAAGAAAAGGAAAGCTCATCAGTTGGGAGGATGATAGCAGGTCCCTAAAGAAGGTGACATTTAAGATAGACATCAAAGGATGGATAGAATTTTGCTAAATGAAGATAGAATGCTTATCCAGACTTCATTTGGAAAATAATACAAAATCATTAAATGTTTTAGAATAGGAAGATGAATCTGGTGTGGTGCATAAAATGGGGAGAGAGGAAAATAATCTAGAGGTTGAAAGAATTCTCAGAGGTCTAGCAATAGTCTAAATGAATAATAGGATGGTAGCATTTAGAATGGAAAGGAAATTAAGAATGAAAACCTGAATATATCATTCAGTCATTGCTGATATAATGCTATTTAACAAACAATGCTGAAATTCAGTGACTCTACTTTTTTTTTTATTTTAGCTTTTAATTTTTTTTGTTTGGGTTTTTTGTTTTTGTTTTTGTTTTTCTTTTGAGACAGAGCCTCAACTATGTTGCCCAGGCCAGAGTGCAGTAGCACAATCTCAGCCCACTGCAATCTGTACCTCTCATCTCAGTCTCCCGAGTAGCTGGACTACAGGTGTGCGCCACAAGACAGGCTAATTTTTTGTAATTTTTGTAGAGATAGGATGTTACCATGTTGCTTAAACTGGTCTCGAACTCCTGAGCTCAAGGGATCCACCGACCTCTGCCTCCCAAAGTGCTGGTATTACAGGCATGAGCCATCACACCCAGCCTTTTTTTTTTTCTTGATCACACATTTGTGCATTGTCTAGGGGTTAGCTGACCTAGTGTGGGCTTGAATGAGCTTAGCTCTAAGCTGTAGGTTGGATCCTGGGTTGCTCCATGTTTCTCTTATCTTCCTTGGGCCAGTGGATAGGAAAAAATACCAGAATGCTAAATATTTTACCTCAAGTTACAAAAAATAAAGAAAAAAAATAAACAATGGAAAAGTTAATGAATGATTAGACTGTAGACAGATCAAGTACAGGTAATCAGAGTTTCTGTGCAGCTCTATTAATTTTCAAGTAAATTTCATATATAAGTATCTCTAAAATGTTTTTCAAAAATTTCAGAGTTCAGGGGACATATAATAATAGTTCATTTATTTAGAAGACACTCTCAGTCCCATATTCAATAACCATTGCCTAAAAAATCACTGCCTAAATAGGTGCAGCATAGGTGCTTAATATAACAAAATAATAAGGTAATGAGCCCTCTTTTTATCAAGGAAATTTTGAATACAGAAGAAAGATCCTAGTGATAAACATTCAGATTGTTTTCCTTAAAGATACAAGAAGAAGTAACTAGAACCTAATCTTGGCAATTAAAAATAATTACATTTAGTTATTTCATTTGTATTTTAAACTTAAAATTAAAATAAATTAATGGAATTAAAGAGTTAAATAAAAGGCACTTTTTAAATAAACGTAACAGGAGAAATGCATAGGGAAGGGAAAGCTAACTATTCATCTTGCCCTTCCCAACTCATGCCCCTGTTGAAAATGGGAGAAGACATTCATAAATTCTAGCATTATCTTCAAAACCACCTTCATAATGTTCAACCTGCTGGATACGCAGGTGAGAGGAACAGGGCAGGGAACCTTCATTCGTTTAGAATACCTGGTCTTGAAAAGTGTTGTGGCCCAAGTGATCAGCAGACAATCTTTACATTTTAGAGCAGAGACAATGAATATTTAATTTGTAAGTGGTCAAATCTTGATCACCTGGGCAGATTCTCAATGAATCCAAGGCTAATTTTGCAAAATGCATAATTATAATTAATACTTTGACACCCTTATTGAGACTCTAGCAAGAGATGAAAGAGAAGGCAATGTAAAGTCACTGTCTAAAACATTGAGCTCCTCTGGGGAAGGGTATGAAGTAGCAGAGATGAGTCCTGGCTGCATGGATTAAGTTTCATTTCTCATTCTGTTTTCCTCCTGGCAGATAAAACATTTTCAGAGAAAAAAAAAGAAAGAGAAAAATAGTTCAGTACACTAGGCAAACAGACATGAAGCCTATATGTACACTCCACACATATTTTTATATTTTTGTCATATATGTGAGACTTCAGTTCAGTAAGAGCAGCCTATAAGACTACATGTGATAAACTAAAAATCAAAAATGGAAAATAAAAAAATACAAATAAAGTTTAAATGATGGCATATAAAATAATACAATAATCAGACTATAAAGGTTCAGCACAACTTATACAGGTGTGGCGCCACCTAAAGATACAAATAGTGAGAAGTGAGGTAGGTCAGTACTTCTCAAACCCTAGCGTACATCAGACTTACCTGGAAAGTATGCCAAAAGACAGATGTCTGGGCCCTCTGGACCTCCAGAGTTTCTGATTCAGTAGGTTTGTTGAGGGGGCAGAGAATGTATATTCTAAGTAAGTTCCCGGTTGATACTAACTGGAGTAGTTAATGATGAAGGACCTGAAACATTTATTGTTCTTACAAACTCTATTCTTGCTACTTAAGCAATACAAAATATTAAAAGGACTTTGGAATCAGACAGAAATAGTTTTGAGCTCCCACTCTATACTTATCTTCTGTGAAACTTTAGGAAAGTTACTAAACTTCTCTAGCCAATAGTACTCATATCTGCAAAAAAAGACAATAAGACTTATCTTGAATGATTCTTATGGGGATTAAATGAACTAAGGTATCTAAATCAATGAGTTTCATGTATGGGTTATAATAACAATAAAGTTAAATAAATGCCATTTGTTTTTATCATTATTATTACAAGAGAAAACTGTATGGTACCTAACACACAGTAAATATGCAGTAAATGTCAGCTGCCCTCCTTTGATTCATCCCACATTAAACTAAATAAAATATGCAGGTGATTCTTATAGGACATAATTCACCAAAAATGGAACAGTTGGTCAATATCATCTTTCATAAAAATTATTTCATACAGGCTGTGTGCAAAGTCCTTTATTGAATGCTAGAATACAAAAAAAAAAGTTCCTGCCCTCAGGTCCTCTGACTCTCCTTTTCCTAATAATATTCTATTCTCCCTTTTGGGAAAGCCACCAGCATGTATATTCTTGGTTGAAGCTATTGTTCTCTATGCACTATGGAAGCAGAGATCTCTTCCACAAACCGGACCAGAAAAGGGATGGACATGTGGCTTAATCTGGGCCAACTGGATTTTCTATGTGTAGAACTTTGAATTCGAGGAGGATGCAAGGACAGGGGGTAGTTGGAGGTCAAGGTCATGGCAGCGGTAGTAGTAGTGGCCAAGTTCTTACCAAGCTCTTCTTGCTGTGAGACTTGCTGTGCCTCTTACTTCTTAAGCTTCCAGAGCTTCCTTGGTTCCAAGTGTCTCAACCCTGATCTTCTAGCCTTCTGTGGATTCCATGAATCCTTCCGGTAAACGCTGACTCCCCAAACCCTTTGGGGGGAATGAATAGGTAAAGGGGAATTAAGTTAGTCAGTGTTTGCTTTCATTGCTTTGAACCAAAAATTAAATGATACAGATAGAATATGAGCTGAATTTTAAAAGAAAGTTTGAACTCATGAAAGCAAAGAAGAAAGGTCATAGCATGATAGGAAGTATAGCAGATATGTGGGAATCGGTTGAAGAAAAATTGTTAGATTCATGTGATGAAAACAACATGTTCATATAAATGAATTCAAAGAAGAACCGCTCTCTGGCAAATCACCTAGAAAATTATTTGCCTCCCTCTTCAGTGTTCCTAAGCTCAGTCAGCACACCTTTATTCCTAAGGCAAAAATCTCAGCACATACTGTAGAACTTAGCTTTGCCACTCCCTTATCATCCCCACATCCTCTCTAGTAGTTTATCAACCAAAATTTCTCACCCTAGTCCCCTGACTTCCATTTCCTTTGAGAACTTGTATAACATCTTCCCTTGTCTGTTTTCACACTGGCCTGCTCTTTCTGATTTAGATCCTCTTATATTTTTCAACACATTCTTTCACTGGCTCCGTTCCAACTTCCAACTCTTCAAGTTGTCATTGAAAGCACAGTTCTGACCTTTAGCTCATGCAATCTAACCAACATTTCAGACTAAATTGGCCTCAGCATCTCTATCCAAGATGAATGCTGATGTGTTTTCTCTGCATCTTTGCTGGAACAATTTGTCTGTCTAATTTAGGGGAAATATATCATTAGAACGGATGCATTCCCAACTGGCTTGAATCCAGCCTCTTCCAAACACAGGGCATGATGGAATGACTTGTTCAATAAAAATTGTTTTGGGGAAAAAATTGGCAGTAGTTCTATAATGATTGGAATGAGGAAAAAACTGAACACAAAGAAACCAGTTAAGAAGAACAAGTATGACATAGACTTGGACAAGGATGGTAATAGGATATTTTGGAAGAAAAACAAAAGGAGATAGAAAATTACAGAGGAAAAATAGGCAAGACTTGGGAGGAAAAGAATGGAGATAAATCAAAAACAAGTTCATGGTTTTCAGTCATGACCAAAACAGAGAAATTGAAAGGATATGCTGCTGGTTGTAAGAATTAGTTTTGTATGGGGTCATGGAAGTTAAGGGAACAAAGAAGAGTTTCAAAGCAATGAGGGCAGTCAATAAAGCAAATGCTATGGAGAGGTCAAAAAATGAGTCAGTTAAAAAATGTTTTTAGATTTGTTTTCTAAAAGGTTACTGGTGACTATGAAGAAAATTTCAGGCAAGTGATGGGGCTGAATTCAGACCACAGGGAAATTAAGAATGAGTAGGCAGTGAAGAAACAGAGGTAACAAAGTATTTTAGGAAAGTTCAGAAGTGAAGAAAATGTAAAAGAAAAAAAATGAGATAGTGATTCAAGGTATCAAGAGGAAGGGTTGTACCACCCTCATTACAAAACAACAAGTAAACTGTAAAATGGTGTTTCTTCCTAGTAGTATTAGTTGATATTTTTGACATTAAAGGTCAATGTGTTGTAAAAGAGACTGGCACAATTTCTTTCTGTTAACACCTGTTGACTTGACAAGTTATGACATAATAGTTGATTAGATAGATGCTGTCTCATAAACATAGAAAAATATGACTAAAACACAAAAAGGCCAATGTATTGACAAGTCTTATTCACACCTTTCTACTCTCTAAAAGAAGTTGGTTTTGTTCAATGTGGAAGCAAGACACAGAGAAAAGGGTTTTTAATCCAGAGCTTACACTCTCTCTTCCAAGAGCATATTTAAAACTAATTGCTTTATAAAATCCAGAGTGCAAGTAAGGACTTAACTTGCAGAGCAACTGCATAGATTTCTGCATTTGGAAACTTGGTCCTTCCAAGTCATAGAAATGAAAACAAAGCATATATGAAAAATGACTATCCTGCTGTTATTTGAGTGTTTGCATACTGTTCTATAAAGAAGCAGAAACGCAGTGTCAGACTTGTGCATACTGAGAAAGGTAAAAGAGAGCATCTCGGGAATGACACCAGAGAAATGTGCCTCTTTTCTTTTGCTCCTTGCCAAGCTTACCTTGACATTTACTTCTATAAACATAGTCAGCAAAGACTATGCAAAGAAATTATCTTCTGAATTTACATCTGGATTTTTTCTTAGCTGCCACATCCTAACCAGCTAAGAGAGTTTTCCTCTTCATTTCTATAATAATAATAATAATAATCAGTGATACAAAGTATCTTGTATTGCATCTTATTCCTAACTTCTTCCCTGACTGCTAGTCTCATTTTCTTTTTGCCATAGCACAGTTAAATGAAAAAGAACAATTATTTTTGCCTTTCATTGATTATTCCAGTATGTCATAATGGTTGCACAAAGGAAACAGAGGAACACTTAAAATTATTTTGATCTTGATGTGACAGTGTATTTATTTCTCTTTTTTTTGCTTATACATTGGAATTTTATCCTAGAACTAAGTTCAGAACATAGAGGTATATATGTATATTAATTCTAACTGTGATCTCAGGTACTTTTTATCTTTTCAATTAAACAACTCAAAGTTTTGAAAAGGATGGATTTGGCAATTGTTCGTTTTTTGTGGTATTTTTTCTTAATCAATCCAAAATGATTCAAATGAGACAGTTTGAGCCTCAGATGGATTTGGGGCTTGAATTATTTATATTGGCCATATGATGATTTTGCACTCATCTCTTTCTCATGTTTACAACATCATGTTCTGAAATAAAGTACATTTGTACTTTATTTCATAAGTGTGTGTCACTGTGCATTTCTCTTGTGCATTTCTTGCATTCTTACTCCTCAGCAACTCAGGCACACCTCCAATTACTGGAACTCAATACAAATTGTTCCTGCTTAAGATTACTAAAGGATAAAAGGATTGGCCACTAGTCCCACATAAACCCACAAAGAACCTCCCACTATGAGTTTATATGATTCTATCATCCTCATAATGTCAGTTAAGCTATGTTAGCCTAAATATTACATTATAATTTTAGACAATCTACATGCTACAAAGAGAAGTGTTTTAGTGTCAATTTTTCTATTTACTTGGCCAATTAGAAAACCAAGCAAGATCATTAAAACTGCTATTATGGTTTGGTTTTTTATTTTGTTTTGTTTTGTTTTGTGGGGTGGTTGATTTTGTCTACACTGTATGAATCCAGTTTGTGTTATGTAGATTCTCTGCTCTAGGGAGGGATTACAGACTTCTATATAATGGTGTCTAAGGATGAGGAAGTTGTTGCAGATACTTAATGTCTACACTTGCAGTATGTTAGAGTCAAAAGTTCTTGTGGTTTTTCTCTAAAATATCTGAAGGAGAAGCTGAAGAGGCAACAGTCTGCTTGAAATGCAGCCTTTGTAGTCTTGTCCTAAGCTGCATACACACAGAAATCATTCTGTTTTTATTTAGCATTTCCTTGAGGTGGCTTTAGATATTGTCATGAGTCTCCTGGTTCCTGAGCCAGATATTCACAAACAGGTGGCTTATTGTGAAGTATTCTCAGCAATAATGCTTGTAAAGGAGTGAGAAAAACAGGACAGGGCAGAAGGAGAGGTTGACCTGCAAGGCAGTTGTAACAGAGGCCTCGGCCCTTCTCACATAGTTCTCTGAAGCTTGAATATCCCCTCAGACCTGAGCTGAATTGAAGCAAAGAGCTCGGCCTTTGTCCCACCATACACCCCACCCTAAACAATTAGTCATAGGAAACATGCTGCCTCCAAGATAGGGTTATAAACTTGCTCAGTCAAAAGAATTTCTTGGGGAAGGAATAAGTTGTGAACTCTCAGCACTGGACACTTCTGGTCCTCAGGGGAATGACAGTCTTTGTTACGAAGGCAGGATCTGGACTATGCTCCATAGTGTCTACTACAGGGGTAGAGATAGTCTCTGGGTTCTGTCACTGGCCATAAACCCAACTCTACAAATTCATGAAGAGGTGAGAATTGTATAGTTTGTGTTTTTATATTGAGGGAATCTTTTAACAAGTCACCTTACCTCATTACAAATCTAAAACTTCTCTTTTGTAGCAACATTCATATTGAAAGACATTTCAATAGGTTAAAACTTTAATTTCTTAAATCAGTATTTCTCAGACTTGGATTTTTGGAGAGATCCTCCAAGGAGAGAGAATCCTTCGGATTTTTCTTTTTCAAGGAGTTTGCACATTATTTAAGTATAAGAAGTACTGGAAGTAGTGACAAAATCTGGGCTCAAGAATCAGAGAGTTGAGTTTAAACCTTTCATGTGTTGCTGGTTGCTAATTGTATAACAACAGGTATGTAACTTTTTTTAATCCTTTATGTTGTCGTTCACAAGGTGAATGTGATGAAGATTAAATAAAATAACCCAGCTAGGATTCAGCATAGTGCCTGACATACTTGCACCCTGCGGTCTGCTGCTAGTATTGTAATCACAGTGGCAGACATTGTGATTATATTATATACAATCTCTATTATAGACAATCTCTGCCGTTACAATTATAACACTAGCAGCAGACTGCAGGGTGAACTGAAGCCAGATTGAATTTAGTGGCAAAGGAGACCAGCTAACAAGCTATGCCATTTACCCTTCTGACTGTGAACTACTGACTGCTTCTGACTGATTACAGAGTAAGAAGTAAGAGAAATGATAAAGAGAACAGGTTCAAGAGATAGTCAGGAGAGAGTCCTGCATTCTTCATAGAACTCAAAATCATATTTCACTGGCCTTAGGAAGATGCACTCCCAATGCCCTGCAATTCTAATTCTAAAATCTTGGATTTGGTAGCTATCAGCTGGGTCAAAAGGTCAACCCCTTGATGCTGTTTCCTCTCTTCTTCCCACTGTATTTTCTAGAATATAAACAATCACGCTCCTCAAATTCCCATCAGATAGGAAATTGTGATTCCAGGGAAATAGGCCAAAATTAGCCAGCTTCCTCCCTATGAGCAGGCCTCTTCTCAATAAATAAAATCCTATTTCCTTTGAAACCAGAAACCTTGCTTAATATCCAATATCAATATCAAAGAGCAATTCTTCTCCTGAAAATGACCAAAAAAAAAAAAAAAAAAAAACAGATCTAAGATTTAACACTTCTTAAGAGTTTTAGGAACTCTCTCAGTCAGAATATGCCTGATAAAATGGCTTTTCCAGTATACTATTTTTAGCTTTCATCTTTTTCCTACCAAAATATGTTCTCACTGGTACAAAATGTTAGCTTACATGCAATAAGAGTCATTTTTCTGCAATTCTGTTATTAGTAGGAAAAAAACTCCACCCAAATAAAGCAAATGCTGTTTGAAATGGTGTCAATTAAACCATATTTCACATTATTCTAGAGGATAATTATGTCAAATGACTGGCAGAGATTTACTGCTTGAGCTCTTGTTTACTACATTTTGTAAGTATATTGAATTTAGAACTCATTTACAAGTAAACACTTTGGGCACATGACAGTCAGTGTCCACTTCACCTTGCTAAGCCATCGGGGGAGGGAAGAAAACATTGCATTCCCTCTATCCCCCGCCTAGTGCTGTGAGATCATCCAAATCAGCAAATACTATAGTTTACCCATCATTGCAAAATCAGCCAGCATCTATCTCAGGCATGCTTCACAGCCAATGGTAGCTGAGAAAGACCTTTCCATAGATTTGTATGATCAAAGAGCTCAATCTAGGGGTACAAAACATGGTTATCTTGGCAGCATAATTTCCTCCAATTTCCCTCATCCGAGGCTGCCAAACTCACCTCTTCCCTTCCTTGGGCCAAGCTCCTAAACTAGACAGTGACTTGGGGTGTTCCTATAGCTCTGAAAATAGAGAAGCTGCATGATCCCCCACCTCTTCAAGGGAGGGTAAAAAATAGTCAACATTAGAAGTAAAGACACCCAGGCAAGAGACTCATCACTGGCAGTGATGAGACAACAGGCTTGATGGGACAGTCCAGGCTTCCTGAAGGAGATATTTTTAAAGACATGCTTTTAAGAAAGGAGAATATATGTTTTTGATGAGGAAGTATATGCAGGAAGGGCATTTTAAGATGTGCTTTTGAAGAAGAAAAAAGCAGTAGCAGGAAGGGCATTTTAAGATTGCAGGAAAATATGAACAAGAAATAAAGTTAAGAAAGCAAAGTTTGTATCCAAGGAAACCTGTGAAATCCAATTTGGCTGCAATTAGGTACACAGATGCTAAGAAAACAGAACTAGGTAGAAAAGGCAGGTGTAATTGATTTGAGGATTCTTCTAGGTCCTGGATAATGAAGGTTGGATTTAATTTAGTGGACTCTTGGAAGCGAATGATGTTTTGAAGAAGAAAAAATAGGATCAGATGCTTTAAGGAGATTATTCTGGCAAGAGAAAGGAGAGGCAGGAGGTACGGAAAACATCAGGTGGCTATTTCAGGCAAAATGTACTCAAAGCCTGAGTTAACATGATAGTAATGGGAAAGAAATGAGTTAGAAGATTCAAGGAGCACTGTGGAGCTAGGTTCTACATGTCTAGGCTTCTGACTGTGATTGCAGAGTAAGAAATAGGAGTCAAAGGTTACTCTAAGGTCTCTAACTTAAATGAATTGAATAATTACTGCCATTAATGGAAAAATAATTAATGCCATTAATTTAAAAAGTCTTGTTTTAAAGAACACATGATGAGTTCCATTATATATACACATATTTTTTTTCTTTAAGTCACCCAGAGATAGTTTATTGCCTCCATTTTATGGATGGTAGTTAACATGGTAACTAAGATTCAAAGGTAAAAGTGGTTATGTCAGATATCTCTTACATGCCAGCCCTGATACTCTGGGCCCCATTTGTCTCTTCAGCCATTATCCAATTGAAACAGTTGAATCTTCACTTTGATGACCAACTCCATATGGGCTCCAGTAGGCTTTCCCAACAGCATGGACTTCATGCCAACAGATCACCTTGCATCTCCTGTCCTATGGCTTTCCTGTTTCCACTGGAGCATAGAGCCCCACCTCACTTGCTCACAATGTACAGAAGCATGAGGAAAACACAACCAAAGTTCAGGGAAGCTGACACACTTTATGGAATTCTTTGAGCAATGACAGATGAGAGTTCATAGATAAATTCTTTTTCCCAAGATGGGCCATCCAGAGATGTGGTAGTTTAATATGTTCTCTTGGAAGGAGAGGTTTAAGAGTGAGTAATCAGTTACATTTGATACCAGGTGGTAAAAGATTCGCTCACAATATATCCTCATTTGGCTTTTCTTTCTTCCTCATCTCATTCTCCTTGTACTCACACCAGCTTTCCTGGGATTGCATTCCCTAATAAAAAAAATTCATCTAAGCTTTTGCCTCACTCTTTGTTTTCTGGGGGACCTGGACTAAGAGAGTGATTAAAGCCTCAACAAAGATTGGTTGTAAACTTTATAAGCATCATTGGTCATTAAGATTAATGCAGTGGATGATTGGGGCAAGATGGCTAAATAGGAACAGCTCCCATATGCAGTTCCCAGGGAGACCAACGTAGAAGGCAGGTGATTTCTGCATTTCCTACTGAGGTACCCGGTTCATCTCATTGGGACTGGTTAGATAGTGTGTGCAGCCCACAGAGGACAAGCAGAAGCCAGGTGGGGCATCACCTCACCCAGGAAGCACAACAGGTCAGGGAACTCCCTCCCCTATCCAAGGGAAACCATGAGGGACTGTGCCATGAGAGACGGTGCTATCTAGCCCAGATACTATGCTTTTCCCACAGTCTGCATAACCCACACACCAGGAGATTCCCTCAGGTGCTTACACCAGCAGGGCCCTGAATTTCAAGCACAAAACTGTGTGGCCATTTGGGCAGACATTGAGCTAGCTGGAGGAGTTTCTTTTCATACCCCAGTGGCACCTGGAACACCAGCAAGACAGGACCATTCACTCCCCTGGAAAGGGTGGAAGCCAGAGAACCAAGTGGTCTTGCTCAGCAAATCCCATCCCCACGGAGCCCAGCAAGCTAAGATCCACTGGCTTGAAATTCTCGCTGCCAGCACAGCAGTCTGAAGTCAACTTGGGACACTGAAGCTTGGTAGAGGGAGGGGCGTCCACCATTACTGAGGTTTGAGTAGGCAGTTTTCCCCTCACAGTGTAAACAAAGCTGCCAGGAAGTTTGAACTGGGCAGAGCCCACTACTGCTCAGCAAAGGCCTGGCAGACAGATTGCCTCTCTAGATTCCTTTTCTCTGGGAAGGGCATCTCTGAAAAAGAAAGGCAGCAGCCCCAGTCAGGGGCTTATAGATAAAACTCCCATCTCCCTGGGACAGAGCACCTGGGGGGAAGGAACAGCTGTGTGAGCAGCTTCAGCAGACTTACATGTTCTTGCCTGCTGGCTCTGGAGAGAGCAATGGATTTCCCAGCACAGTGCTTGAGCTCTGCTAAGGGACAGACTGCCTCCTCAAGTGGGTCCCTGACCACTATGCCTACTGACAGAGAGATACTTCCCAGCAGAGGTCGACAGAAACCTCATACAGGAGAGCTCTGGCTCCAGGGGAAGCAGAGGAAAGAGGAGGTAGCAATCTTTGCTGTTCTACAGCCTCAGCTGATGATACCCAGGCAAACAGGGTCTGGAGTGGACCTCCAGCAAACTCCAGCAGACCTGCAGAAGAAGGGCCTGTTAGAAGAAAAAATTACAAAGAGAAAGCAATAGCATCAACGTCAACAAAAAAGGAAGACCACACAAAAATTCCATCCAAAGGTCACCAAGAGGAAAGACTAAAGGTAGATAAATCCGTGAAGATGAGGAAAAAGCAAGGCAAAAAGGCTGAAAATTACAAAAAACAGAATGCCTCTTCTCCAAAGGATCACAACTCCTCACCATCAAGGGAACAAAACTGGATGGATAATTAGTTTGACGAACTGACAGAAGTAGGCTTCAGAAGGTGGGTCATAAACTTCTCCGAGCTAAAAGAGCATGTTCTAACCCAATGCAAGGAAGGTAAGAACCTTGATAAAAGGTTAGAGGAATTACTAACTAGAATAACCTGTCTAGAGAAGAACATAAATGACCTGATGGAGCTGAAAAACACAGCATAAGAACTTCATGAAGCATGCAAAAGTATCAATAGCCAGATGAATCAAGCAGAAGAAAGGATATAAGAGATTGAAGATCAACTTAATGAAATAAAGTGTGAAGACAAGATTAGAGAAAAAAGAATGAAAAGGAACAAACAAAGCCTTCAAGAAATATGGGACAATGTGAAAAGACCAAACCTACATTTAATTGTTATACATAAAAGTGATGGGGAGAATGGAACCAAGTTGAAAAACACTCTGCAGGGTATTATCCAGGAGAACTTCCCCAACCTAGCAAGACCAGCCAACACTCAAATTCAGGAAATACAGAGAACACCACAAAGACCCGCCTCAAGAAGAGCAATCCCAGGACACATAATAGTCAGATTCACCAAGCTGAAATGAAGAAAAAAACGTTAAAGGCAGCCAGAGAGAAAGGTCGGGTTACCCACAAAGGGAAGCCCATCAGACTAATGTGGATCTCTTGGCAGAAACTCTACAAACCAGAAAAGAGTAGGTGCCAATATTCAACATTCTCAAAGAAAAGAATTTTCAACCCAGAATTTCATATCCAGCCAAACTAAGCTTCATAAACGAAGGAGAAATAAAATCCTTTACAGACAAGCAAATGCTGAGGGATTCTGTCACCATCAGACCTGCCTTACAAGAGCTCCTGAAGGAAGCACTAAATATGGAAAGGAAAAACTGATACCAGCCACTGCAAAAACAAACCAAAATGTAAAGGCCATGACACTATGAAGAAACTACATCAACTAATGGGCACAATAACCAGCTAGCATCATAATCACAGGATCAAATTCACACATAACAATATTAACCTTAAATGTAAATGGGTTAAATGCCCCAATTAAAAGACACAAACTGGCAAATTGGATAGAGTCCAGATCCATCAGGGTGCTGTATGCAAGAGACCCATCTCACGTGCAAAGACACACATAGGCTCAAAATAAACAGATGGAGGAAGATTTGCCAAGAAAATGGAAGAAAAAAAGCAGGGGTTGCAATCCTAGTCTCATAAAACAGACTTTAAACCAAAAAAGATCAAAAAAGACAAAGAAGGGCATCACATAATGGTAAAGGAATCAATGCAACAAGAAGAGCTAACTATCCTAAATATATATGCACCCAATACAGGAGCACCCAGATTCATAGAGCAAGTTCTTAGAGACCTATAAAGAGACTTAGACTCCCACACAATAATAGTAGGAGACTTTAACACTCCACTGTCAATACTACACAGATCAACGAGACAAAAAATTAACAAGGATATTCAGGACTTGAACTCAGCTCTGGACAAAGAAATCTAATAGACATCTACAAAACTCTTCACCCCAAATCAGCAAAATGTACATTCTTCTCAGCACCAGATCACACTTATTCTAAAATCGACCACATAATAGGAAGTAAAACACTCCTTAGCAAATACAAAAGAATGAAAATCATAACAGTCTCTCAGACCACAATGCAATCAAATTAGAACTGAATTTGATTCAGGATTAAGAAACTGAATCAAAACTGCAAAACCACATGGAAACTGAACAACCTGCTCCTGAATGACTACTGGGTAAATAATGAAATAAGGCAGAAATAAATAAGTTATTTGAAACCAATGAGAACAAAGACACAACATACCAGAATCTCTGGGACACAGCTAAAGCCATGTTAGAGGGAAATTTATCACTAAACACCCACAGGAGAAAGTAGGAAAGATATAAAATCAACACCCTAACATCACAATTAAAAGAACTAGAGAAGCAAGAGCAAACAAATTCGAAAGCTAGCAGAAGACAAGAAATAACTAAGATCAGAGAACTGAAGGAGATAGAGACATGAAAACCCTTCAAAAAATCAATTGAATGCTGGAGATGGTTTTTTGAAATGATTAACAAAATACATAGAACACTAGCCAGACTAATACAGAAAGAAAGAAGAATCAAATAGACACAATAAAAAATGACAAAGGGGAGATCACCACTGATCCCACAGAAATACAAACTACCATCAGAGAATACTATAGACACCTCTACACAATAAACAGGAAAATCTAGAAGAAATGCATAAATTCCTGGACACAAACACATTCCCAAAACTAAACCAGAAAGAAGTCAAATCCCTGAATAGACCAATAACAAGTTCTGAAATTGAGACAGTAATTCATAGCCTACCAACCAGAAAAAGTCCAGGACCAGACAGATTTACAGCTGAATTCTACCAGAGGTCCAAAGATGAGCTGGTACCATTCCTTCTGAAACTATTCCAAACAATAGAAAAAAAAGGAATCCTCCATAACTCATTTTATGTGGCCAGCATCATCCTGATACCAAAACCTGGCAGAGACACAACAGAAAAAAGAAAATTTCAGGCCAATATCCCTGATGAACATTGATGCAAAAATCCTCAATAAAATACTGGCAAACTGAATCCAGCAGCACATCCAAAAGCTTATCCACCACAATCAAGTCAGCTTCACCCCTGGGATGCAAGGCTGGTTCAACACACACAAATCAATAAATGTAATCCATCACATAAACAAACAATGACAAAAACCACATGGTTGTCTCGATAGATGCAGAAAAGACATTCAATAAAATTCAACACCTCTTCATTCTAAAAAACCTCAATAAACTAGTTATTGAGGGAACATATCTAAAAATAATAAAAGCTATTTGTGACAAACCCACAGTCAATATCATACTGAACAGGCGAAAGCTGGAGGCATTCTGTTTGAAAACTGGCACAAGGCAAGAATGCCCTCTCTCACCACTTCTATTCCACCTAGTACTGGAAGTTCTGGCCAGGACAATCAGGCAACAAAAAATAAAAAGTGTTCAAATAGGAACAGATGAAGTCAAATTATCTCTGTTTTAGATGACATAATTGTATATTTAGAAAATCCCATAGTCTCAGCCCCAAAACTCCTTAAGCTGATAAGCAATTTCAGCAAAGTCTCAGGATACAAAAATCAACGTGCAAAAATTACAAGCATTCCTATACACCAATAATAGACAAATAGAGAACCAAATCATGAGTGAACTCCCATTCACAATTGCTACACAGAGAATAAAATAACTAGGAATATAACTTACAAGGGATGTGAAAGACCTCTTCAAAGAGAACTACAAATCACACTGCTCAAGGAAATAAGAAAGGACACAAACAAATGGAAAAACATTCCATGCTCATGGATAGAAAGAATCAATGTGGTGAAAATGGCCATACTGCCCAAAGTAATTTATAGATTCAATGATATCCCCATCAAGCTACCATTGACTTTCTTCACAGAATTAGAAGCAACTACTTCAAATTTCATATGGAACCAAAAAAGAGCCCATATAATCAAGACAATCCTAAGCAAAAAGAACAAAGCTGGAGGCATCACGCTACCTGACTTCAAACTATACTACAAGGCTACAATAACCAAAACAGCATGGTACTGATACCAAAACAGATATATAGACCAATGGAACAGAATGGAGGCCTAAGAAATAACACCACACATCCACATCCATCTCATCTTTGACAAACCTGACAAAAACAAGCAATGGGGAAAGGATTCTCTATTTAATAAATGGTGTTTGGAAAACTGGCTAGCCATATGCAGAAAACTGAAACTGGACCCCTTCCTTACACCTCATACAAAAATCAACTCAAGCCAGATAAAAGATTTAAACGTAAGACCTGAAACTATAAAAACTTTAGAAGAAAACCTAGACAATACCATTCAGAATACAGGCATGGGCAAAGACTTCATGACTAAAACACCAAAAACAATGGCAACAAGAGCCAAGACTGACAAATGGGATCTAATTAAACTAGAGGGTTTCTGCACAGCAAAAGCAACTATCATTGGAGTGAACAGGCAACCTACAGAATGGGAGAAAATTTTTGCAATCTACCCATCGGACAAAGGGCTAATATCCAGAATCTACCAGGAACTTAAACAAATTTACAAGAAAAAATAACCCCATCAAAAAGTGGGCAAAGGATATGAAGAGACACTTCTCAAAAGAACACATTTATGCAGCCAACAAAGAGATGAAAAAAAGCTCATCACTGCTCATTAGAGAAATGTAAATTAAAGCCACAATGAGATATCATTTCACACCAGTTGGAATGGCGATCATTAAAAAGTCAGGAAACAACAGATGCTGGAGAGGATGTGGAGAAATAGGAATGCCTTTACACTGTTGGTGGGAGTGTAAATTAGTTCAACCACTGTGGAAGACAGTGTGGTGATTCCTCAAGGATTTAGAACTAGAAATGCTATTTGACCCAGCAATCCTATTACTGGGTATACACCCAAAGGATTATAAATCATTCTACTATAAAGACACATGCACACATATTTTTATTACAGCACTATTCACAATAGCAAAGACTTGAAACCAACCTAAATGTTCATTAATGGTAGACTGGATAAAGAAAATGTGACACATATATGCCATGGAATACTGTGCAGCTATAAAAAAGAACGAGTTCATGTCTTTTGCAGGGACATGGATGAAGCTGGAAGCCATCATTCTCAGCAAACTAACACAGGAACAGAAAACCAAAAACCGCATGTTCTCACTCATAAGTGGGTGTTGAAAAATGAGAACACATGGGCACAGGGAGGGGAACATCACACATTGGGGCCTTTCAGGTAGTGCGGAGCAAGGGGAGAGATAGCATTAGGAGAAATACCTAACATAGGTCGGACGCAGTGGCTCACGCCTGTAATCCCAGCATTTGGGAGGCCGAGGCAGGTGGATCCTGAGGTCAGGAGATCGAGACCATCCTGGCTAATATGGTGAAACCCAGTTTCTACTAAAAATACAAAAAATTAGCCAGGCATGGTGGCGGACGCCTGTAGTCCCAGCCACTTGGGAGGATGAGGCAGGAGAATGGCATGAACCCAGGAGGCAGAGCTTGCAGTGAGCCGAAATGGCGCCACTGCACTTCAGCCTGGGCACAGAGTGAGACTCTGTCTCAAAAAAAAAAAAGAAAGAAAAAAGAAAAGAAAAAGAAAAACAAAAAGAAATACCTAATGTAGATAACAGGTTAATGGGTGCAGCAAACCACCATTGCACATGTATACCTATGTAACAAACCTGCACGTTCTGCATTTGTATCCCAGAACTTAAGGTATAAAAAAAAAAAAAATTTAAGTATTATAGGAGTGCGTAAGGTAATTTGCTAGATTTTGTGACGTTTGTGATAATTGTCAGCTTTAAAAATTTAATATTTTGTTGTGATTTCTTTACTTATTCTAAATACATATTCACTTTCATATCTAAAGATAAAAAGAATAAAGACTAATGTGGTGGTCATCAGTCATCAGTGCTATTCTAGTTATCCTTCTAGGCATGTAGTACATTTGCACTTCTCTCGTCCTTTGATATTGGATGTGGCCAATCAGGTGTTACTCTGGCCAATAATGAAATAAATTGAAGAGATGTGGATTCCTTTGAGCTCTAAAAGCTTTGAAAGCTAGTGTTAAAGTGTTCCGTGTCATCTCTAAATAATGAAATCCTCTTTCATCCAACCCTGTATAAATATCCTTCAAACAAATCACATGGATCAACAACAATGGCAGAGAAAATTTCTCACAATGCATAGATACAGCATAACTCAGATACAAAGTAAAATAAGATACTATGAGTTTCCAATGGCATGATAAAGTAAATGAGTAAAGATATTAATGTTTGGGAAACCAGATTTCTCCCTGAATGAAAAAGAAGATACAAATAACTAACAGAGAAAGAACCCTGTGTTGTCTGATTTAAAATAGAATTCATGTCAATACAAACTCTTATTTTGATACATTTTGAGCTCTGACCTCTGTAAGGGCCTGGAAGCAACAATAGCTTGGTAGAATGAAAACATTTAGTTTTAGATTTTTGTTTCTAAATATCATTCCACACTCAGTCTTCTTAAAGAAACTAATGATTCTAAATTTGGGGCATAAGGAGCACAAGATAAGCCTAGAGCATATTTTTTCCGTGTGTCATAAAAGAGAAAAGAGGTTAAAGACTGATGGAGATGAGTCAGAAAGATATAAGAGCTGTCTTAAAACCAAATCTGGAATAATTTGAGCAAAGAATAATGTTAACCGTAAATTATATATATGTGTGTGTGTGTATACATATATATATATATTTAAATCCATGTGTCCAAAGTGTTACTAAAGAAAGGAGGTGGGGGAGAACATTTTTATAGAAGAATGTTGGCTAATAAATGTTAGAATTAGAAAGCCACCAATTTAATAATTGATTCAAGCAAAAGTCATCAATGGATGCTAAAAGCATTGGGTGAAAATTTAAGATACAGGATACTGACACATTCTCAGAGTATCTCCCACATAGATTGCCATAAATTGCAAAAAGAAAAAAAAATAACAAGGAAAATATCTAGCAAATGTCACTTTAGCCAAGTAATCAAATTTCACATCACCAATTTGGGACAAATGTCTCTTGATATGATTCACAGTGCTTAGCATTGTTTGCATTATAAAAAAAAAAAAAACTAGAAATATATTCCACCCACTTACCACTACAGAAAGAACAATTATTCAGAATTATTGCAGAATAATTAATCGGAATTACTGCAAAATTCAAATGACACAATCCATTTGAAAAGGAAGCAAGTCAACATGACAAAAATCCAATGTTCTAAAGCCAGTTCACTGAAAGTCAGTTAGATTAATGACTAAATGTAAAAATAAATCTATTTACCAACTTTCTGATATTAGCAACTTACAAAAGGGTTATTTTTAACTTTTGTTTTAGTTTTAGCGTATATGTGCAGGTTTGTTATATAGGTAAACTGCGTGTCATGGGGTTTGGTGTACAGATTACTTCATCACCCAGGTAATAAGCATAGTACCCAAGAGATAACTTTTTGATCCTCTCCCTCCTCCCACCCTCGACTCTCAAATAGGCCCCAGTGTCTGTTATTTCCCTCTTCATGTCCATGTATTCTTGTTACTTAGCTCCCATTTATAAATAACATGTGGTATTTGGTTTTGTGTTCCTGCATTAGTTTGCTTAGGATAATGGCCTCCAGCTCCATCACGTTGCTGCAAAGGGCACGACCTTGCTTTTTTATGGCTATGTAGTATTCCATGGTAATATATGTATCATATTTTCTTTATCCAGTCTACCATTGATGAGCCTTTAGGTTGATTCCATGTCTTTGTTTTTTTTTTTTTTTTTTTTTTTTTTTTGCGGAGTCTCGCGCTGTCGCCCGGACTGGAGTGCAGTGGCCAGATCTCAGCTCACTGCAAGCTCCGCTTCCTGGGTTTACGCCATTCTCCTGCCTCAGCCTCCCGAGTAGCTGGGACTACAGGCGCCCGCCACCTCGCCCGGCTAGTTTTTTTTTGTATTTTTTTTAGTAGAGACGGGGTTTCACCGTGTTAGCCAGGATGGTCTCGATCTCCTGACCTTGTGATCCGCCCGTCTCGGCCTCCCAAAGTGCTGGGATTACAGGCTTGAGCCACCGCGCCCGGCCGTCTTTGTTTTTGTAAACAGTGCTGCAATGAGCATATGTGTACATGTGTCTTTACGGTAGAATGATTTGTATTCTTTTGGGTATATACCCTATAAGGGGCTTGCTGGGTCGAATGGTAATTCTGTTTTAAGTTCTTTGAGAAATCACCACAGTGCTTTCTACAATGGCTAAACTAATTTACGTCCCCACCAGCAGTGTATAAGCATTTCCTCTTCTCTGCAACCTCACTAGCATCTGCCATTTTTTCACTTTTTCACTTCAGTTTTTTCACTTTAATAATAGCACAAATTCTAACCGATGTGAGATAGTATCCCATTGTGGTTTTGATTTGCATTTCTCTAATGATTAGTCATGTTAAGCATTTTTTCATATGCTTGTTGGCCACATATATGCCTTCTATTGAAAAATGTGTTATGTCATTTGCCCACCTTTTAATAGGGTTGCTTTTTGCTTGTAAATTTGTTTATGTTCCAAAAGGCTTGTTGTTTTTAACTCTTTGAATAACATTTCATTAAGTGTGAGATAATTTGTTACAGCAGAAATAGGAAACTAATATCCATTCTAGGCCAGTTTACAACTAATCTGCCAGCCGATCCCAGATGCCTGAGCAAGCCCAGCCAATATCAGGCAGATGATAAATCATTCTACTCAATATAAATTACTATAAAATTTATAAACGGTTAGAAGACATGGTACATGTAAACTCTTTGTAAATTTGTCAAATTGGTAATTCATTAAAATTTTTAGCAAATTAACCAAAGTAAGCTACTCGGGAGGCTGAGGCAGGAGAATGGCATAAACCCGGGAGGCGGAGCGTGCAGTGAGCTGAGATCCGGCCACTGCACTCCAGCCTGGACGACAGAGCGAGACTCCATTTCAAAAAAAAAAAAGAAAGAAAAGTGGACATTCAGTCTCTGGAGAGAAAACAAACACACAGGTGATTGTCAAACCATTAAGAAATAGCCCTAAAACAGATTACGAGTCTAGGGACTTGGGACCCTGGACATAGTCTGTGAAGACTGAAATATAACAGCATCAGCATGAGATGGTTTCTGGTAGTGTGAAAGCCACCCTCTCCCAAATGAAGGCAGGAAAAAATGATTTCATGAGAAGATACATCTGCTAAGAGCTGAAGAATCTTCCTTCATCATTTCATGCATAAATGTGTCCACACACAAATCCCGAATGGCACCATCTGAGTATAATATCCGAATGGGGCACAGTGGCTTTGGAGTCAACAAATGTTTCAGTCGATACACTGCAGCAGTGGTGATTTGTGCCCACTCATCCTTGTAGATCTGGGAATTATTCCCTTTTGTTTTTAGTGATGTCATATGACATTTGGTCGCACAATTAAATCTGAACAGATCCAAAACAGTTTGCTCGTGTTTTTATGGAAATGTTTTTATCTGCAAATGGTTGATGTTTTTTCACAGTATCTTTTGGAATGAAGCCTTTGATGATTTCCAGTGGGTACACTATCAGGTACTGACAGCAAAGTTCCAGTGCTTTGTAAACTTTTCCATAAAACAATCTTCAGATATAGTTATTTAAATGTAGTCATGCCAGGGATATCAATTTACCACTTCTTATCCAAAATCAAAATGTCTGAATGGGTAAAGGAGAATATGGTGGGGAAAGACAAGAGTTGGGAAGCAGAAAGGGAAAATGTTATTGTATTAACATCAAGGTTCATGATACTTGTAATTCTTGATATATATTTAAACATTTATATAGACTGGGCTAAAAGCATCAATAATTTTTACTCTTCAGGTGAAAAGGGTCTTAATTAGAGCAATTTAGATACTGCCCAAGAACAATATGTGGTGCAAAGATAAAAATCTGTGGGTTATCCTGAAATAACATCTTCTAAATTGATATCACTATTTACTTTTATTTCAGAAATGTAGCTAATATATGAGAAACTTTCTCAAAATAGCTAGCTGTGTGACCTTAGGCAAGCAATCTAACTTCTCTGGGCCTTAATTTTAAAATAAAGAATGAACCATAGGCTCTCTTCTACCTGTACCGTTTTATAATTGAATGATAATTGAATTTATTTTGATATGACTTTTTCTCCACATATGTTTTAAACTCACACTAGCCACTATTGCTTATGTTCTTAGAGTAGTTTTAAATGAATTTTACCCAAAGATAGGAAATTGCTAATTTAGTCATGATTTTTTTTCTAAGCAATTTTCTTAATTTCAGTTTTTCTTTTTCTTTTTCTTTTTTTTTTTTTTTTTTTGAGACAGAGTTTCGCTCTTGTTACCCAGGCTGGAGTGCAACGGCGCCATCTTGGCTCACTGCTCACCACACCTCCCAGGTTCAAGCGATTCTCCTGCCTCAGCCTCCCAAGTAGCTGGAATTACAAGCATGCACCACCACGCCTGGCTAATCTGTTGCATTTTTAGTAGAGACAGGGTTTCTTCGTGTTGGTCTGACTGGTCTCAAACTCCCAACCTCAGGTGATCCCTCAGCCTCAGTCTCCCAAAGTGCTGTGATGACAGGCATGAGCCACCGTGCCAGGCCAGTTTTTGTTTTCAAGTGCTTTTTGGTTCATAACAAAAATTATGAATTTACCAGATTTCTTTAAAAGATTGATGATACATGATCCTTACTAAATGTTTTGTGTGACAATCTATAGATACCTACAATAATGCCTTGCACTTAAAATGTGCCAAACCAGGCAGCCCTCTCTCACCCCTACAACACTGCTCTCACCCCCCTGACATGCTCTCACCCCTCCAACACATGCCTTCTTGAGAAAATAAGGAAAACAGTGAAGAACTAAGGCACTGTATCCACTCAGTTATTAAGTGTATCCTTGGCACTAGCTAGCTAAGTGAGTTGGGTCCTTCCCCAAGTTAGGTAAGTGCTTGCTACCATACACAGGAGAGAACACGCCTCTCCTGGCAATTTAATTGATCTGAGGCAGGGCCTAAGTATCCATTTTTTAAAGCTCCCCCAGTGATTCTAATGAGCAATTAGGGTTGAGAAATGGTTGAGAAATGGACAAGCTTGAGGTTCGTGACTTTTCTAAGCATTCAGTCTTCCCAACAATCTGGATATGGAAGAGGTGTGAAATTGGGATGTTTCTCACTGGATCCTGGCCCCATCACAAGTCCACTGCATTTTGGGTATTCAAATGGTTCTCTATCTCCTATACTAGCTTGTAAGCTGGTTAAAGAGTAGGTTCCTTGCCTCATACATCACTGTATCCCCTACAGCTTCTACCATATGGCTGAACACCTTCACGCTTCGTTAATCATCTTCAGGTTAAAATAGAAATGGATATTGGGAATTCTGATATTTGCAGTCCAACTTCTGTAGGTGTTTGGATTCAGTCAACAGGGAAAAGACCAAGTTATTTTCTGTACAAAATAAATTATATTTTGAAACCCCTGGCCACAAAAGATCAATCATATTTTAAATAGTACTGATGAATCTTCAGAAACAAGGCAAAAGTTCTCAGTTATCAGGTGTCTAGAATATATTATCTTGAAAAAGTTACATCATTACAGGCTCATTTTTCTTTTTCAAATAGTTGTGTGAATGTTTGCAAAGGTATAGGCATTTTTAGAATAATACTAGCAGTATTTCCATATTATTCAGCTATTACTATGTTCCTAAATGGAAAAAGTCATGCAGTAAATATTGAATGCCAACTATGTGCAAGGCATTCTGCTAGGTGGTACATACACAGCAGTGGCAGGACAGCTTTTATGGAGCCTGCATTTTAACACACAAAATAACTAATTATTCAATTACATTTTAAATGGGTGCTATGAAAGAAAAGTAGAGTGATTTGAATATATAACAGATCTGATTTAGCCATGGGGTGAAGAAAGTGATATTTGAGCTGAGTGTTGAAGAATGGATAAGAATTAACTATGGGAAGAGAAGGGACAATATTCTGGCACAGGGACAGCAAATGAGAAGATGCTACAGTCAAAAGGAGTGTGAAGCCTGCAAGAAAACAAAAGAAGATCCTTATGACTAGAGCTCCGAGAGTAGAGTTGATAAGAGACAACTCTGGCAAACTAGTCTATCCATCAGTAGGACTTTATTAAAGTTTTAGAATTTACCTTAATAACAGGAAACTATAAAAGCTAAGGGGGAACACAGTGTGACACATTTTTCAACCACCCTGACTACAGTGAGGAGGATGGATGCAACTGGGCGTGGGGGAAAACTGAAGGGAAGAGACTATCAAGAAGGCTGTTTAAGTAATCAAGATAAAGAGATTGTATCTATAACTAGTGGGGTGACAGTGGAGATGTAGAGAGGTAGCTGTTTCAAGAAATACTTAAAACTAACATCAATGGGACTTAGTAATCAAGTGGACATAGGGGTGAAGGAAGAAAAGGAAGAAAAGTTGATGCCCAGTCCCCTGGCTTGGACTACTGGGCAAATTGCATGCTGTTGCAGTTCGCATAAGGAACATATGAAAAGGTCTACCATTGAGGAAAAAGCCACAAGGACATTTAATTGATGACAATATACAGCAATGGCTCTGTTCCTGGCACTATTCTAGGTGCGTTGGACATATAGATGGTACGTAAGATAGATAGATAAATAAACTGATTGATAGATCATATCAAGTCTGTGAGATAGATTCTATACATTCCCCAGTTTACTGATGAGGAAACAGAGTCCCAGGGAGTTAAGTTGCTCAGTCATACAGTTAGTAAGCACAGAGTCCCTCAACCACTGTAATCTGCATCCTACTTCTATTGAGTTTTAGTGGGTTTATCAACCAGTGGATTCATAGGTCTGGAATTAATAGAAGCCTGGGTTGGAAAAATTGTTGCATAAGAGAACATAAGGTTACATTTCAGAATTAAGAACATTACTTGATTCAATTGATCCTTGGAGACCAAACACTCTTTCTCCAGCATAAAAATGTGAAATGGAGCAGATTAATGTTGGAGCTCTTCCCAAAGGATTTTCTGTTTCATTACAATGAGGACATCAATGCCACTACATTTCACCTACAGCAGTTTCTCCCCTTTACAGGTATAGTGTAGTGTGGGTTCAAGTAAACAGATCCCAATCTCAAGTTTTCCTTATAATTAGTTCTGTGTCTTTGGAAAAGTTGCTTTAGCAGTGTGAGACTCAGTTTCTTCATCTATTAAATGAGGATTTTTTTAAAAAACTGCTTTTACACTTACTATGATGATTATATGATATAACATAGATACTGGACTAGGCACTATATTTACAAACTGTTCCCTATTATGCTATCACTCTACATGATGAAAATATTATAACAAGGCTATAATTATTTGTCTTATTTTACATTAATTGAATTATAATGCAGTTGTAATAGAATATAGGCTGAATAAAGGAGATAAAATAGTCTCCACTCAGCCTTCCATTTTTGGCACCTATCCAAGAGCCTTAAAGCCAGAAAGGAGGATGTTCAGGAGAATGGGGAAGTGTGTGTGACTACCTTAATTCTTACACTCAAATATTAAGAGCATTTAAAATTCTTTGTGCTAAAAAACTGGATACATATTCTACCCACTTACCACCACAAAAAGAACTTAGAGCCATGAGGGCTGTACTAACTTGTACCACACCATTTTATTTGAACTCTTGTGGTAACATCAACCTTTCACATAGGAGGAGCAAGCAGGATTTGTTAAAGAGAAAAAGCAAGAGATTCTGCAGGAACTTAAGTGCTTTTAAAGCAAACATTTGAATCACAGCAACAGAAGCTCACTTTTTTAAATTGAGGCTTTTCATTTTACCTTCCATTGCATGTTTATTCACTAGCATGCTGGAATTATGAAATTTTCAAGTTCTTATTTAAATGCTTGATCAGTACTATGAACCCAGTGCTATAAGAACACAGACTTTTAAAAAATAGAATAAATTCCTTAATATACTAAGCTTTGACAACTGAAAAGAATTTTGTTAAAATGTACTAGCATTTTCTCCATTTGAAATGGGAAACACATGGGAAAAAGTGAAAGTTGAGGAACTGGAAAAACAAAAGTAGGAAAGGATTTATTCATTAAGATGAATAAATCTTAGCACAATGACTACAGCCAGTCTGAATCATTCTTCCTTTGCATAAACATTCTGGAGCTGTAATAATGGCTCCTACCCCCAATACCAGCTTGAAAGAAAAAGAAAAGAGGTTAACTTCTGTTAAGTACTGACCTTGTGGCCAGTTTCTCATAACACTTAAATACAGATTAACAGAGTGAATTCATGTAATACTTTCTGGCGATTTGAAAAACAATGTGTTTTATAAAGTTGAAATCAATTATATGGGTTTATATGAGCCCCCACTATTAATAAGCTTTGTAAAAACTACATTTTTTTAAATTTTTAAATTTTTGATTATTATGGATACATAATAGTTACACATATTTATAGGGTACATATGATATTTAGATAAAAAGATATAATGTGTAATGATCAAATGATAATTGGCGTATCCACCACTTCAAGCTTTTATCTTTTTTTTAGTTAGGAGAAGTGAGGTCTAGTGTTTGGTGGCTTAATAGGGCAACTATAGTTAACAATAATTTACTGTATATTTTTAAATAACTGAAAGAGTTGAATTGGAATAAACTACACTTTAAAGTAACAATACTTGCTACTAGTTGGATAACTAAAAGTTCTGAATTCTTGAGCAAATTTCCATTGTCTGGAACCATAGGTTTCAATCTATAAAACCTGCCAATTATGGGTGGAAGGGATTTCTGCCTTCCAGACCACGAGGAAGCAGGAGAACTTAGCCCAAGAGTAACAGAAAATGGGCAGGAGCCATGTGTGTAATTGATCCTTTTAGAGCTGACTTTCAATTAATGAATTATTCCCATTAATGTAAAGCAACAGTAATAATAGCCACAGAACACAGGCCCAGGAGTGGAACCATCCAAATCACCAGTTTCCTCTCTGCAAAGTGATTGGAACTAAACCATTGATTTTTCCAACTGAGTGAACATCCAGGGGTTCTTAGATTTATCAAAGGAAGGATTATGCTACAGGGAGAAAATACAGGTCATTCTTGAGCTGTTTAATTTTAATTATAATTTTAAAATGTTTTCTCCGCCAACCTTGTATTGCAGGTTATACTGTAAATTCTTCATCAACCTCTCATTTCCATTAAACCATTTTCAGTAGAACAGCCAACTGCCATTACTTCTCGATTTGCTTTCTTATGACTGCTGCCACTTCCATCCCCCAAAACTTATCAGGGAAGCACTGGCTATGGCTTTATTCCTTGTGGGTTGTATTTCGAGAGCTCCTTTATCTGAAGGTCTGAAAGCCCTACCAGAAAAATATCCTTATAATATACTTTCTACAGAAAAGGAAAAGAGCAGTGGTGAAGCACTTAAAATATCAAACAGTGGGTATAAATCACTCAGTACCTCATCCCCTTTTTGCTGATGTAAAGTCCATAACCATGGCAACAAGGATTAGAAATAGCAGCCTATGAAAAACACTGGATTTATTGGAGCACATGGAAGTTTTAGTTTGGTTTTCAGCCAAATCTTGAAAAAACAAATCTTTGACTAATACCTACATACTATTTTTATCACTTTTGAGAAGTAATGTCTAAATTATGGATTAAGGGGAAATCATTTTTTTCCACTTAATAAAGATAATCAAAAACATCATAAGCTGATATTGCAGGTAGGGAACGTTAAAAGGCTCTCCTTGCTTGTGCCCCAGTCTTCTAACTCTAGTCTCCCTAATGTAGGTGTTTGACAACAAAATAATATCAATTATCTGTCCTGATTTGTAGATTTAGTTGCACATCGAACTCTGATGTTTTAATCGATATCTCTCTCCAACATACAATTTTCAGACTTTTATTATTCACAGACAAAACAGGTTGGCCTTAGATATGAAGAGAGGCCTAATGATAATTTATTCTATTAATTAGATGCTTCCCTATGTTTGATTATTAAGCTCCTTCTTCAATAAGCAGTAAATTGTAAAGCTCAGGATTCAGCTTCAAAGATAGTATACTAGAGGGAGAAAGGATCTGTGATCAGGAAGGTATGAGTGTGATGAGACTATAACCCACGAGGGGCTGACATCTCTCCCTGTTCATCATTCCCATCCTCATTTACTCATCCTTCAAGGCCTCACTCAAAACACATGTCTTCTATGAAGCCCTCCAGGTTTACACTTTGCAGTTGATCCTTATCATTCACAGATTCAGTATGTGCGAATTCACTTAGCAGCTAACATTCATTTGTAACCCCAAAATCAATACTCACTATGCTTCTGAGGTTATTCACAGAAATGTGCACAACGGCACATTCCCAGCTGAAGTCAAACAAGGCAACCTTGCCTTCTTGTTTTAGCTCTCATATTATAAACAAGTACCCTTTGTGCGATCTACGTAATGGCATGTTTTTTGCATGTTTGTCCTTTTGTTGGTGATTTTGTTGTTTAAAGGAAGCCCAGAGCACAGTGCAGAAGTGCTATGTAATGATCCTGAGCACAAGGAGGCTATAATGTGCCTTACAGGGAAAACATGTTCGATAAACTCCAGACATGTGTGGTGGTGCTGCTGGCTGTGAGTGCAATGTTAATGAATCTACAATGTATATCAAATATGGTGTTTTTAAACAGAAACACACATAGAACAAGGTTATTAACTGATCAGTTGACAAAAAATGTTGTAATCAGAGGATCACAGGAACCTAACCCTGCATTTCCCCTAGGAACAATGCTTAATTGCAGAAGCAATTAGCTTCAGTATTCCCTAATTCATTGATTCTGACAACTTTGTAGAACAGAACTACTGAAAATAACAAGAATCAACTGTGGTTTAAACTCAGATTGCTCTCATTTAAAACTTGTCTCTACCTCCTAATTAGCCCCTTATTATACACAGCTTTATATTCTAACTGTTGGTATTATACCGTCGAGGTCTTTGTTAGTTTTGCCTTTTTTTTTTTTTTTTTTTTTTGGTGAAACACAGTCTCGCTCTGTCACCCAGGCTGGAGTGTGGTGGTGCCATCACGGCTCACTGCAACCTCCACCTCCGAGTTGAAGCAATTCTCCTGCCTCAGCCTCCTGAGTAGCGGGGATTACAGGCACCCACCACTATGCCCAGATAATTTTTGTATTTTCAATAGAGATGGGGTTTTGCCATGTTGGCCAGACTGTCTCAAACTCCTGACCTCAAATGATCCACCTGCCTCGGCCTCCCGTGCTGGGATGACAGGCATGAGCCCCCAAGCCCAGCCTGTTATGTGCTTTTTTTATATATATAAATAATAAAATAATAACAATACCAGCTCAGTGATTGAGCTCCCACTATGTCGAGGTACTGAAAGCTTTAAAAACATGCCGTTTGTGGGTGATTCATCTCCCAAATTAAATGGCAAGCTCCTTTTCTTCATGGACCTCATCATTTTTAACAAGTAATATTGTTTAGCACACAGGCAGGACCATAAAACTTGTCAAAAAATTGAGGTGGTTTTGTTGCTTTCATTCTTGTTATACATTTCATTAGGTATTTTTGATAAGTGACATTGTCCAAGTAAATTTTCCATCATGGTTACTAATTAAACTGATAATCGTATTTTTCATCCCTATTATGTATTGACCACTTACAATTTTTAAACAATGTTTTTAGTGCTTTATATACAGAATCTCATTTTAATCATTAAAACCACACTATTAAACTGATACACAGAAAATTTAAATAGCTTTTTAAAGTCATAGCTCCTGAGGGATAAAATTGGACTTGAATGCAGAGGTTCTTACCTGTTTCAGGTAAAGGCCATCTTAAAATAAGTTTCTTAAATTTCCTGTAAAAGACCAGTTATAATAATAATTAAAACTTAAAGTGCTTACTGTGGGCCAAGTGCTATCTAAGCAACTTTCAGAGATCAATTTATTTAATCTTCACAACGGCTTATAAAATCGATATTATGATCTTTCTTTTATAGGTAAAGACCCTGAACCCTGAAAAACTGAAATCTGCTCAAGGTCACACAGCTAGACAGTAAGTAGCAAAGCCAGGATTCAAACACAAAATACTCTGTCTCCAGAATCTGGCCCTTAACCATTTCACAACACTGCTTTCAACCCATGGATATACTTTCTGAATCTGTTGCCATATAATGACAAAAAAGCAACTCTAAATTTATTAAATATATTAGGTAAATTTACATCTCATTAACCATAAAAGCAGCCATATGTGTTTGAAATATAGGAGTAAGTGAATGTGAGAGAGTTGTTGTTTATTCTACAGACTATGGTTGATGGACCTGTGATGAAACACGGTTTGGGTCCCTCTACCATTGGCAGAGATGTGCTTCCAACTGAACTAACCTCCCAGCATCAGAACTGCTGGCCACGGTTATTGCCACTTTCACAATTCTGAGGTTAGACAGGCCCAAACTATACTCAGCTCCATCATTTACTGCTATGGGATGCTAGACAACTAGCTCACCTTCTGAAGTCTCATTTTTCCATACCTCTCTTCAAAATGATATAATACTATCCAGCTCATAGACTTGTGAGAAATAATATAAAATACATAAAGAACCCAGCACAACAAATAGTAAACAATCAATAAACATAGGTACTGACCCCAAGAGACACTTACTCCTTCTCCACCAGATTAGGGCACTTGGAGATCAAGATTAACTCAAATCAAAGAGAAGCTCACCCTTTGAACCCTGAGATTTGGACTGCTAGCCACTGACGTATTTCCAGAAACAGCTCCTGTCCAACTAGAGAAAGAAAGCACTACCCAGAAAACCAGGACAAACAACCCAAAGAAGTAGCATATTGTGGTGGTTAACCATCTAATTTTGGAATTGAAACAGCTGAGTTTTCATCCAAGCCATGATTCTAGCTGCCTTACGGCCTTTTGTAAATTACATAATTGATCTAATCCTTGTGTGTGTGTGTGTGTGTGTGTGTGTGTGTGTGTGTGTGTGTGTGTGTGTGTTTTGTCTGTAGAACAGAGTTCCTGTAATGATTATCAAGCTAATATTTCCACTATCCTGGGACATGGTAGGTGGTCATGTTGAGTAACAGGGGCTGTGTGTCTGCCATTGTCTGTATTCTGTCCACTTTCACCTTCAACAGGGAGCTAGGTTCCCCCTTTGCACCTACAACCACATGCACCTGAATCCCCCATCCTCTCTCAGGACTGTTGGATGCTGGGATGTCCACAGGTGATCCAGGCTTGAGGAAATCAGCACTCTATGTCCCTTCCCCCATCTGTTCCCAGTCTTCACGTACCATGAGAACTCCTTCTTCCCCTTCCTATCTTTATAATTCCCCTCCCTTCACACCTCCCTCTCTCCAGCTTCTTCTGCATGCCTCTACTCCCTTCCCCCAACCTCAAGTCTAATTTTTGGACATGAAATTATGATCTTTAAAAAGGCAGCAAAATCTTTCCATCTCACACTTAGGCTAGAGATTTCTTTGAGCATTTGTTTCTGCTTCCACTGGAGACTAAGGTTATTCCTAGGGTACCAATAAGAGAGTAAAAAGATCAATCAACAGGAAACAAACAGATATATCCCTGCCTCTGACATATATGTATAGCTGTAGGATAAACGCGTCTAATAGCAATAACTTAAGCATATCCTGAGAATGACCTTGTATGGCAGATGTACCTGAATGTGTTCTAATCTAAGGGATCCATGTGTGGCCAACCCAGAGATTCCTTCTTTGTCTGTGAGGAACATCTGAGCCCCAACCCATCCTGTGAAACACCAGCCATACAGCAATTCGAGGCCCGACTTTTGGGTTGCATTAAGGTTGCCAGGTGAAGGTTGTTAGGGAAAGGGTGCTAAGTGAAAATTCTTTACGATCTGTAAGCAGTTGCAGTTCTGCCCAGCCTGCCACCACTGGACTCTCTCCGCTGCATGCAAGTCTCCAATAAAATCCCATGACTCATTTGCTGGCTCTGGGTCTCTTCTTCTGTCTGTTGAACCTGGTGCCATCTCCACAGGGGTCAATAGGATTTGGGCATGACAATATCTAATCACATATATTCTATAAAAGCCTGCTACATGCTGGCTGCAATTCTAAATGCTGGGATATAGTCCCCACCCTCAAAGAGCTTACACGCTCTTTTATCTTTTTCCTTTTTCCTTTTTTAAGAGACAGGGTCTTACTCTGTTCACTTAGGCTGGAGTGCAGTGGTGTAATCACAGCTCACTGCAGCCTCAAATTTCTGGGTGCAAGCGATCCTCCTGCCTCAGCCTTCCAAGTAGCTAGGACTACAGGCATGTGCCATTACACCCAGCTAATTTTTTTTAAAAAATTGTAGAGACATGTTCTGGCAATGTTGGCCAGACTGGTCTTGAACACCTGGCCTCAAGCAATCCTCCTGTGTCAGCCTCCCAAAGTGTTGGGATTACAGGCATGAGCCACCAAACCCACAAAGTCACCAAACCCACAAAGAATAGACAGTAAGCAAGGAAACAATTTAATGTATTTATTTACCTGTTTGTTGTTCCTCGTTCCTCTTCCCTACAAGAATAAATAATGTAACTTGTATATAATATGCAAGTTACTTTTATAAAGAGATAATATGACCATTTCCCCTAACAAAAAAATAACAGCTAATACTTACATTGTGCTAACTACAGTGCTCAGTACTGTTTTAAGTACTTTATATGCGTTAATTAACTTAGTATTCACAATGACTCCCTGAAGTAGATATTCTCCCCAACTTACAGATGAGTAAACTGAAGTATTGAGAGTTTATAAGGTTTGCCCATGGGACAGAATAGATCATGTTCACTAGATCTAAGGCTAGATACTCTGCACCTGGATTTGTGTTAATATGCTCCAACTGAGATACCACTTCTACCAAAGTGACAGCAACTGGAGCTACTTCTTGGTTGGGTTTGCAGGAATTCAGAATCATCTTCCAGGATCCATCGGATTTTTGTAGGGCTCAGACTCATGATTTAAATGAAGACATGATGGAGACCATGATCTCTCCATCTTTGAGGTCTTTAAGAATGGCCTTGATCTCTGCCATTCTCTCCCCTTGATTCTTCAATATTGTTTTATATTTACTATTTGGCTAGGGTAGAGGTGTGATTTCATAGGCTTCCAAGTGGCCTTCCTCATGGTGATAGAGCTTACCACACAGGTCAAGGATCAATGTGTGCCTTCTGCCAATTTTCAAGTATGTGCATTCCAGTTATACATTTAAGTATCAGGGAAATGACTACAAGTGGGTGTATGGATATAGCTGATTCATTGTGAGCTGAATCTGAGCCACAGTTGCATTTTATTATCTGCTCCCTATATACTCCACTCCAACAGGCAGCCCAGGATAATTCTTTAGGTCCATAAGTATCAATGTCAACTCAGACCCATACTTAATAATTCAGTAACCCTCAAAATATTTTAAGTGTTCTCCTTTTACCAGTGTAGAGTTATTACCCAACTATGTGGCCATAGGTCTTTTCAGGGATAAATTGGAAGAAACTTTACTGAATACACTTGCTATAGGGTATAGAGTCCATTCTTGTAAAGGACCCCGACTCTCCTTCAGTCAAGGGGTTGCAGATATGCAAATTGGGTCAGGTTCAGAAATCGACTTTTTATTGGGGCAGCTGCTCTCTGTCCTTCGACCATTTATCCTTGATTGTATAGATCGGGAACTACCCTTGTTGGATGTCTACCTGTCTTTCCCCTAAGGATGCCCTATCCTATTAGTCATCTCCATAGTTCTTCATGAGCCTGGATCCCATGATTGCCATTCCAAAAACTTGTTGCTCATTATGATAATTAATCCTGTCTTGCATCTGGCAGTTAAGTGATACCACCTGGCCTCTACTAGTTTGGTATTTTCTCATGACAACTGCTGTCAGTGAGATAGAACAGCGTCTCCTGGAGTAAAGAAGAGAACCACCGGTGAGCTTCTCAATGGCGTGGGTGCCTCTCTCACTAGCACATTTCTCATCCCGTTGGTAAACACAAAGATGTCTCTGCAGAAAAATGTCAGTTGGTGTGTTTTCCAGCCCTATTTAGTGTCATTCCCTATGATATGCTTATTTATCTAAGCCTTTTGATATCCACTTCACGTTCTGCCATGGTACTTCTGAGGTTTCTACTTCATTTAGTGTTGACCATCACTTTTTCTAAGAAAAACAGTGTTTGGCATAATCTCCCTGGGTTCTTGCCAAGGTATAAAATCCAGTATCACAGGAGGGTGCTCCCATATAATAAAACCTTAAACGTTCTTTCCCTGCTTTTCTAGCATTTATGCACTACTGATGATCATGTGACTAGTGTTTGTCTCTTGGTACATAGCTCTTTTCCTCCCTTAGCAGGCCCAGTACTTTCCCAGTACTTTAAGTCTATTCTAGTAATCAGTTTGGAGGTTAGGAGGGAGGTGAGGATTGACCTGGGGACAGGAGGAGAGCTTAACATGTTACATGGGCAGAGACTTCTGCATCATCTTCTAGTTAGGCAGGAGACAAAAGTCAGTGAGGGAGAACAGCTTCTAATAAGGAAAAGTGAGCCACTTCTGCAGGACCACAGGGTTCAAGATGATCTAGGGTTTCAAGAATTTCAAGTACATCAACTCAAATGTCCCAAACGTGTGTCTCAGAGTCTCATTCCTTCCCAGCCAGAGCCCTAACTTTGGCATCACAGACTTGCTGGAGGAAGTTTATGATGCAAATGTAGATTGTAACCATACTACTACTGGCCTTGTAGATCACAGTCAAAAATTTTGACCGTTGTAAAACCAATAGAAAACTGTCAAATCATTTTATTTGGGGAGGGAGGGAGACTGGTTTCACTTTTCTTTAATGTTTACATATTTAGGGTGTACAAGTGCAGATTACTTACGTCCATAAATTGCATCATGGTGAAGTCTGGGCTTTTTTTTTTTTTTTTAAGACAGTCTCACTCTGCCGCCCAGGCTGGAGTGTAGTGGTGCGATCTCGGCTCACTGCAACCTCTGCCTCCCGGGTTCAAGTGATTCTCCTGCCTCAGCCTCCCAAGTAGCTGGGATTACATACACATGCCACCACGCCCGGCTAATTATTTGTATTTTTTTGTAGAGACGGAGTTTCACTGTGTTAGCCAGGATGGTCTCAATCTCCTGACTGCATGATCCACCCACCTCAGCCTCCTAAAGTGCTGGGATTATAGGCATGAGCCACTGCGCCCAGCAGAAGTCTGGGCTTTTAGTGTAACTATCACCTGAACAGTGAACATTGTACCCAATAAGTAATCCTTCAACCCTTACCCCCTTCCCACTCTCCTACCCTTTGTAGTCTCTAATGTCTATTATATTCTGTATGTTCATGTGGAACCATTGTCTAGCTTGCACTTATAGGTGACAATATGTGGTATTTGTCTGTCTCTGAGTTGTTTCACTTAAAAAATAGCCTCCAGTTCCATCCATATTGGGTTGCAAAAGATATGACTTTATTCTTTCTTTAAAATGGCTGAGTAATATTTCGTTGTGTATATATATACACACACACACACACATATGACATTTTCTTTATCCTATCATCCACCGATAGACACTTGGGTTGATTCCATATCTTTGCTATTGTGAATAGTGCTGTGATAAGCATTATGAGTGCAGATATCTTTTTTGTATAATGAATTCTTTCCCTTTTGGTATCTAACCAGTAGTGAGATTGCTATTTTTAGTTATTTGAGAAATCTCCACACTGTTTTCCATAAAGGTTATACTAATTTACATCCCCACCAACAGTATATAAGCATTACCTTTCTCCATCATCTGGCTGGTTTTAGATATTTTAATAATAAAAAATAAAATCCTGACTAGTATAAGATTATCTCATTGTGGTTTTCATTTCCATTTCTCTGATTAGTGATGTTGAATATCCTTTCATATGATTGTTGACTGTGTGTATGCCTTCTGAAAACTGTTAATGTCCTTTGCCCACTTTTTTCCTTGCTGAATTGATACTTGTAGATTCTGCATATTAGCTCTTTGTCAGATACATAGGTTGCAAATATTTTTTCTCATTCTGTAGGTTGTCTGCTTACTCTGTTAATTGTTTCTTTTGCTGTGCAGAAGCTTTTCAGTTTAAGTCCCATTTGTCTATTTTTCTTTTAATCATGTTTACTTCTGAGAACTTGGTCATAAATTCTTTGCCTAAGCCAAAGTCCAGAAGAGTTTTTCCTTGGTTTTCCTCTAGTATTTTTATAGTTTCAGGTTTTATGTTTAGGTCTTTTATCCATCTTGAGTTGATTTTTATATATGGTGAGAGATAGGGGACCAGTTTCATTCTCCTTCATATGGCAATTGAATTTTCCTAGCACCATTTATTGAAAAGGGAGTCCTTTCCCCAGTGTATATTCTTGTTGACTTTACAAAGATGAATTGGCTCTAGATATGTATCTTTATTTCTGGGTTCTCTATTCTGTTCCACTGATCATATTTCTGTTTTTATACCAGTACCACGCTGTTCTGGTTACTATAGCCTTGTAGTATAATTTGAAGTCAGGAAATGTGATGTCTCCAGCTTTGTTCTTTTGGCTTAGGATTGCTTAGGCTATTCAGATTCCTTTTTTACACCATATGAATTTTAGAATTGATTTTTTCTAATTCTGTGAAAAATGACATTGGTATTTTGATAAAAACTGCAATGAATCTGTAGATTGCTTTTGGAAGCATGCTCATGTTAACAATATTAATTCTTCCAATCCATAAGCATGGGATGGGTTTGTGTCATCAACAATTTCTTTCATCAGTGTTTTGTAGGGTTCCTTGTAGACATCTTTTACCCTCCTGGTTAGATATATTCCTACATATTTTTATTTATGTATCCATTTATTTATTTACTTACTTATTGTAGCTATTGTAATGGGATTTCCTTCTTGATTTGTCCTTGGCTAGATTGTTATTGACACATAGAAGCACTACTCATTTCCATATGTTAATTTTGTATCCTGAAACTTTACTGAATTCATTTATCAAATCTAAGTTTTTTAGTGGAGTCTTTCAGGTTTTCTAGATATAAGTTTATATCAGTGAACAGAGATAATTTGGCATCCTTTTATTCAATTTGGATGACTTTTATTTCTTTATCTTGTCTGATTGCTCTGGCTAAGAATTCTAGTGCTATGTTGAATAGGAGTGGTGTAGGCATTCTTGTCTTTTTTCAGTTCTTGGAATGCTTTCAACTTTTCCCCATTAAGTATGATGTTAGCTGTGAGTTTGTCACATATGGCCTTTATTATTTTGAGATATGTTCTTTATATGCCTACTTTGTTGAGAATTTTTATCATGAAGGAATGCTGAATTTTATTAAGGGCCTTCTTTGTATCTATTGGGATGATCATATGGTTTTTTTAAAATTCTGTTTGTAATATATCAAGTTCATTGATTTACACGTATCGAACCATTCTTATATCCCTAGGATAAATTCCACCTGATTATGGTGTGTTATCTTTTTGCTGTGCTAGTATTTTGTTGAGGATTTTTGCATCTATGTTTGTCAGGGACATTAGTCTATAATTTTGTCTTTTTGAAAACTGTTGAATAGTTTTAAACAAGGGATAGGAGTGGATCCTTCTAACTAGGGCTACAGTATGAGTAATAAATTGTAGAGAGCCAGAGTAGCTGAAGATAGAGCAATTAAGAAATCCTAACATAAATCCAGGATGTAGGTGATGCCAGCTTAAGCTGGGGTAGTGGCATTAATATAGAGAAAAAAGAAAACAGTTTTAAGAGATATTTAGTAGGTAGGATTTGCAAGACTTGATGAGGACTGCTTGCAGGAAGTAAGAGAAGAGAAGTGAGCCAAGAATGATGCCAAGATTTCTGACTTGCCTAACTGATGAAGGAGAGTGTCATTCCAAATATGAAACAATAGAAAAAGACTGACAGGGGAAAGGAGAAAGATTATATGTTTACTCTTAGACAGATTAATTTTAAGTTGTGTTTGAGAAGTAACAAATTGTCCGTTGGATAAGCATCTTTAGAGCACAGAGCACTGATCTGAGCTGAAAATGGAAATTTGAGTGCCATCTGCTTACCGATAGTAGTATAAGACATAGGCATTAAAACAAAGTGTAGACTGAGAGGAGGAGAAAGCTGGGAGCAAGTCTTAAGGAACTCCACGACTTGTTAACCTATAGAACAAAACAAACTGCAAAGAGACAGAAATAAACAGAGGAAAAAAATAAGAAAACCAGGAGTTTTGTTCAGGCCCTGAAACTATGAAAATAAAATATTCCAGAAAGGAGAATCAACAGTATCAAATTTGCCAAAAGATCAATTAAGGGGAGAACTGAATATATCCTTTAGATTAGAGATATGTACCACAATGATGATTATAATGATTGCTGATTTTGATGGAGTTACAGAATGGAAGCCAGATTAAAGTAGGTTACGAAGTAGATGGGCAAAAATGATAAAGGGGATATCACCACCGACCCCACAGAAATACAAACTACCATCAGAGAATACTATAAACACCTCTATGCAAATCAACTAGAAAATCTA
>NW_012115777.1:2459265-2521991 GCF_000951035.1 Colobus angolensis palliatus | reverse complement strand
AGGCAGGAGAATGGCGTGAACCTGGGAGGCGGAGCTTGCAGTGAGCTGAGATCCGGCCACTGTACTCCAGCCTGGGCGGCAGAGCAAGACTCCGTCTCAAAAAAAAAAAAAGAAAAACAGTTTGGTAGTTCTTCAAAATGTTAGTTTTCATGTGACTCAGCACTTTGGTAGTTCTTCAAAATTTTAGCTGTCATATGACTCAGCAATTCTACTCCTAGGAATATACCCAAGAGAAATGAACACATATGTCCACACAAAAACTTGTACATGAATTTTCATAGAAAGAGTATTATTAATAGCTGAAAAGAACTCAAATATTCACCAACTGATAAGTAAACAAAATGTAGTACATCCATACAATGGAATATTTTTCAGTCATAAAAAGAAATGAAGTACTGATTCATACAACAATATGAATGAACTTGAAAACATTATTCCAATAAATCAGACACAAAAGACTACATAGTATGTGATTTCTTTTCCATAACATGTCCAGAATAGGCGAATTCATAGAGACAGAAAGTTTATTAGTGGTTTCCAGGACCTAGTGAGTGAGGGGAATGACAGTTCATTGATACAGGGCTTCTTTCTGGGGTGATAAAAATGTTCCAAAATAGATTGTGGTGATGGCTGCACAGCTCTGTGAATATATGAAAAATATGGAATATCATGCCTTAAAATGTGAATCTTATGCCATGTGAATTATCTCAACAAATATGTTTAATTAAAATTAATTAAAAGTCCTACTTTCTAAATCAATAAAGGATTCAAAAATCTTCTTTGTAAGAGTGAAGAGGTAACATTGCCTGTGAAGAGTATGAGAGACAGGGTAACAGCTGAAGAGTAGTAAAAAGACAAGTGCCTCTTTAGCATTTTATTTTTTAAATAATTTTTTGATGCATAATAGATGTATATAGTTTGGGGATCTCTATGGCATTTTAATATAGGAGAGGACATTTAGGACAGTAAATGAGTCTATTCAAACAGATTCTCAGTGTGAAAGTATACCTGTGGATATGAGCAATAATCATATAATATTTTCAATTTTCCAAAGATATCTCCTTTTTAAAGGTAATGTTCATCTTTAAATATTTTCTAGCATTAGAAAGTGCACTAGATACACATAAACTTTGAGAACCAATGGGCCAGTCTTGTTATATCCCCCAGAGATATTGTATTTCTGATCCTGAATCCCATCCTGGCACCTTGAACCATTTCACTCTCCAAGGCCAATTGTAAGACTGAAATTCTAAGTGCCATCAACTTTTTATTTTCAGTCCTGATATCCAACTACCTGTTGAGATAACAGGACTTCGTATTCACATTTGTGTTGCTGCAAGCTATTTGCCTACCTTATGACTGAAATTGCAGCTTCCCCTTCAAAATTACATTTTGTTCTCCAGACTAAAAATCTTTGACCACAGCAGGTAGTTGCTGAGGCAATTCTTCCAGTCCAGGAGCAGATATCCTTTCTGATCCCCATCTCTTCCCATAGTCTGTGTTCTACCTTAGTTAACTGACCATTTCCAGATGAACCCTGGGATCTAATTAATGGCATTCCTATGCTCACTTACTTAAGTTCAAAAACTCTTTGATATCTTGGACTCCCATCTCACTGTCTACAATCAGTGAATCAATCACTATGGTAGTCATTTCGACTATTTGCTAGCATTCAAATCTCCTCTACTACATGCACATAGAAAAACCACATTTCACAATTCTAAAAGAGTGAGTCATGACCATATTAGTTCCTTAGATGAATAATATGGTTGCAAAAGTGATTTTCCAAAAGAAAAGGTTCAGTTGCCAGTGCCTGACTTTCTAGTTCATTCTTCTGTCACAGTAATCATAAAAGTACTTGTTGACTGGATGAATCACAAGATCAGAGCACCCCCTAATACCGAGCCAACACATGGAGGGCAACTTCTCTGAAGTGTCACCTAAACCCGCAGAGTGCTTTGCATAAACAAGAAATGCACTTACATTGTCTCAAGCGCCGGAGACTTTAGGTCTGCTTACTAATAAAGCGTAACTTAGCCTATCCTGACTGATACAGTCACCAAGTTCTATCAAACTTAATATATACATATACATTTACTGCAGTTGTCATGATGGCAGAAAGCTGGAAACAACCCCAATATCACCAGAAAAGCATTAGTTACACAGATTATGGTACAATGGAGTAGCGTGCTGCCCCTGGGGGAAATCATGTAATGTCACTGAAAGATGTCCAAGATATACTGTTACAATGAAAAAAAAGGTTGCAAAGAGCAACAATGATCTCATTTTTGTTACTAGAAAATGTATACGTGTATATATAGAACAGTATATTTACTTAAGATATTTACCTGTAAATGTGGATGTGGCATACATACATTTCATATTACTATGTGCGGAGGGAAAATCTAAGATTTTACAAACTAAAATAGAATTACAGGATATTTTTCCCTTTAAATATGTTTTTGTATTGTTGAATTTTTTTTTACAAGGATCACAGTTTACTTTTATAAACAGAAAAAATGTTATTAATATGACACTAATGTCTTGCCCTCCTTTCTGTCTCATGACCTTTAAGAGTTTACACATCTCCCATAGGTTAAAAAAATAAAAATTGCAAAGTCGAGTAATAATATACAGTGTTATTGTTCATTTTTTTCTTTTTGTTTTGTTTAAAAATACATATTCATCAATGTTTGGACGAACGGAGGCAGGATGGCGCACTTCCGGGTTCTTCTTCACCAGCTTTTCCCGCGCGCGTGGAAATGCAGCCAGCACCCAGGGAGGGTGCAGACCAACCGGGCATGCGCCAGGTGATGTCAATCCGAAGAGACCAAGATTTACCTGGTCGCACCTGCGGAACGCCCCCCGACACACCCGTGCCCCGCCTATTGCCCTCCCACTCCTAGAAAAGCCACTCTCGGCCAGTGAGCCACGGGGCCTTCCTGAGTCCTCACTCCTGTGGTGATGTCGGGACAGCAGGAACTCCGTCCGAGAGCCCCACCGGGGGACTCTGCCGGCCTTCTTTGCCGGAGGCCGACAGACCTCTTCCCCACACCTTAGGTGACCAAAATAAACTTGCAGTTTTGCTCCTACACTTGTCTACCCGCTGGTTCTTTTGTGCTCGCTCGGCTGGTCTTAGAAAAACAAATCAGTTGGTGCCGAAGACCCGGGAGGAGACCCCTCCTCAGGCCTCTAGGGGTTGAGGAACCTCCTCCTGCTCCCACACCGCAGACGGACCAGGACCTGAGACCCGCTTCCCTCACTCTCACGGCCTCTCTGGGGTAAGTGCCCTTGTTTCCTCTTTATCTCCCTCGGCCAGAAATCCTGCACAGGTCCGAGGTCCATTTTGAGCCACCATGTGGCTCGGGAGACCTGTTCAGGACGGAGACGTCCGCCTGAAGGTAATCTCCACTTTGGCTCCATGAGCCTCCAGTCTGTCTCTGCTGGTTCCAAAGGACGCTTTGAAGCCAGGCAGAGATCCACTTCCATTTCCATTGTGTCCATTGGGTAAGTAAAGAGGAAACAAACGGGAAACCCCCCAGTCCAAATTTCCAAAGAGCACCCCCTTAGGGTGCCTCCTAGCCAATTTAAAAAACCTTACAACTTGAACAAGACCTTAGGAGGAAGTGGTTAATTTTCCTTTCCACTGTGGCATGATTGACCTCAGCAATTTCTGCCAGCGGCTAGGCAAGTGGTCTGAAATTAATTACGTACAAGGCTTTTGAGACTTAGGCTCTCGTCCCCATACTCCTCCTTCTCTCCCCGCTCTCTCCACCCCCTGCCTTCCTGCCCAGACTCCTCCTCCTTCCCCCATCCAGACTCCTCCTTCCTCCTCCTTATCTACTAGTAATCCACTCAGTCCTGTGCCTCCCTTGGGGCCCCCAACTGGCTGTCTTGAGTCTCCTGTCTCTGCCCACACCTGCTCTAAGTGCCCTGCTGATGCCTCCACTCCTGCCCCACACCCTCCTACAGTGTTAGCACCTTTGCGAGAGGTGACTGGGGTGGAGGGGGTAGTCAGAGTACATGTCCCTTTTTCACTGGCCGATCTTTCCAAAATTGAGAAGCATTTAGGTGATTTCTCAGCTAATCCTACCATATACATAAAGGAATTTAGACACCTTTGTCAGGCCTATAACTTAACTTGGCATGACCTCCAGGTTATCCTAACCTCTACCCTAAACTGACTGAGGTTCTAACCCAATATACCCGGTTAGATCCGGCCTCCCCCACAGGGGCCACCATTTTGGCGTCTTATTTCATTTCTCAATCAGCTCCTGACATTCGTAAAAAACTTCAAAAGGTAGAGGATGGTCCTCAGACACCAATACAAGACCTAGTTAAATTAGCCTTTAAGGTCTATAACTCCAGAGAGGAGATGGCTGAGGCACAGCTCCTAGCAGCGGCTTTATAGCCCAGTTGTAACCCCAGACCAGAGAGCACACACTCCACAGACTCCAAAGCTACAAAAGGAGCCTGCTATAAGTGCAGCAAGGCAGGACACTATGCCAACAGGTGTCTGCAAGGTCCCCGAGCCCCAACGCAGCCTTGCTATAAGTGCAAGGCATCAGGACACTAGGCCAGTGAATGTCCTAACCCTCGTCCACCAGCAACCCCCTGCCCTGCTTGCCAGCAGGGAGGACACTGGAAGTCTGATTGCCCCACCCTGAGAACAGGTGCCGTGCCTCCACATGACCCCCTTTCCCAGGATCCTGGGAGCTCCTTCCAGCTCCTACATCTGGATGACGACAACTGAAGGTGCCAAGACTCGGGGACCCCCATCACCCTCACCGAGCCACGGGTAACTCTCCTGGTAGCAGGTAAGACAATTAATTTTTTAATCGACAGCGAGGCTACCTATTCTGTTTTGCCGTCCTTCTCTGGACCTAGCCTTCCATCCAATATCTCTGTAGCAGGAGTAAGGGGAAAGCCATCCACTCCACGAAAAACTCCACTCCTTAATTGTTGCCTGGCCAATAACTACTTTGCGCACTCGTTCCTCATTCCCAGCTAAAAAGGGCCCCTACCGAAAGCAATCAGTGGAAATCAGTTTGGCTTTCCCCCACTCGCCTCAAACTTACTAAATTTTCTTAACTATCTCATACTCCTCAGCCTTGCCAGGACCATCCTTCTGGGTTTTGCCCATATTCCAACAAATGCTTCCATTCCTCATTCCTATACTAATACTGTGTCTTATTTTATTTTTCATCCGTGCGTCCAAATACCAACCATAGGTCCCGACCTTAACAACGCCCCTTAACAGCAGGAAGTAGCCAGACAGACCACGGCGCCCCTTTATCACTATTATCAATAAAAGGTTGGACTGTTTGGACGAACGGAGGCAGGATGGCGCACTTCCGGGTTCTTCTTCACCAGCTTTTCCCGCACGCGCGAAAATGCAGCCAGCACCCAGGGAGGGTGCAGACCAACCAGGCATGCGCCAGGTGATGTCAATCCGAAGAAACCAAGATTTACCTGGTCGCACCTGCAGAACGCCCCCCGACACGCCCGTGCCCCGCCTATTGCCCTCCCACTCCTAGAAAAGCCACTCTCGGCCAGTGAGCCACGGGGCCTTCCTGAGTCCTCACTCCTGTGGGGATGTCGGGACAGCAGGAACTCCGTCTGAGAGCCCCACCGGGGGACTCTGCTGGCCTTCTTTGCCGGAGGCCGACAGACCTCTTCCCCACACCTTAGGTGACCAAAATAAACTTGCAGTTTTGCTCCTACACTTGCCTACCCGCTGGTTCTTTTGTGCCCGCTCGGCTGGTCTTAGAAAAACAAATTAATCAAGAGAACAGACATGATGTTCCACTTGTTTATTTCCATCCTGGAATTTAAGACAATTCAAAATTACTTTGTTGATATATTATATTCAATGTTTTCAATGCCACCTTATTTAGTTGTATGGTTGGGCTTGTTGAGAATTCTTTGTGAGACTACATGAAATATATGCACTCCATGTTTGCTTTCAGCATCCAAAACTGCATTGCTTCTGGTTAATGTTTTAAAGAGGAAATAAATTCAGGCAAAGGACAAATTCATCACACAGTTGGTAGTTTGAGGTCCAAAGCTAATTTTTTTATGTAAAATTTTAACAAAAAGTAGATCTATTGAAGAATAACTGATTCATTTTAATTATCTGTGTAACTTTGATTTGCCAAATGTATGGAATATTTCCCTTTCATTAAGATTAGTACTAGCCGGGCACAGTGGCTAACACCTGTAATCCCAGCACTTTGGGAGGCTGAGGTAGGCAGATAACAAGGTCAGGAGATCAAGGCCATCCTGGCCAACATGGTGAAACCCTGTCTCTACTAAAATACAAAAAAAAAGTTAGCTGGGCATGGTGGCATGTGCCTGTAATCCCAGCTACTTGGGAGGCTGAGGCAGGGGAATTGCTTGAACCAGGGAGGCAGAGGTTGCAGTGAGCTGAGGTTGCACCACAGCACTCCAGCCTGGTGACAGAGCAAGACTCCATCTCAAAAAATTAAATAAATAAATAAAAAGATTAGTTCTCTTGGAGTTTAGAGATTAGGCAAGATGGCCAAATAGGAACAGCTCCAGTCTGCAGCTCCCCATCAGATCAATGCAGAAGGTGGGTGATTTCTGCATTTCCAACTGAGGTACCCAGATCATCTCACCGGGACTGGTTAGACAGTGGGTGTAGCCCACAGAGGGCGAACCGAAGCAGTGTGGGGCATTGCCTCACCCAGGAAGTGCAAGGGGTGAGGGAACTCCCTCCCCTAGCCAAGGGAAGCCACGAGGGACTGTGCTTGAGGAACAATGCACTCCTGCCCAGATACTATGCTTTTCCCATGCTCTTCGCAATCCAGAGACCAGGAGATTCTTTCGGGTGCCTACACCACCAGGACCCCGGGTTTCAGGCACAAAACTGAGTGGCCATTTGTGCAGACACCAAGCTAGCTGCAGGAGGTTTTTTTATACCCCAGCAGCTCCTGGACCACCAGCAGGACAGAACCGTTCACTCCCCTGGAAAGGGCGATGAAGCCAGGGAGCCAAATAGTCTAGCTCAGTGGATCCCACCCTCATGGACCCCAGCAAGCTAAGATCCACTGGCTTGAAATTCCTGCTGCCAGCACAGCAGTCTGAAGTCAACCTGAGACACTTGAGCTTGGTGGGGGTTCGGCCTCCGCTGTTACTGAGGCTTGTGTAGGCGAGTTTTCCCCTCACCATGTAAACAAAGCCACCAGGAAGTTTGAACTGGGTGGAGCCCACTCCTGCTCCGCAAAACGTCTGTAGCCAGACTGCCTCTCTACATTCCTCCTCTCTGGGCAGGGCATCTCTGAAAGAAAGGCAGCAGCCCCAGTCAAGGGCTTATAGATAAAACTCCCATCTCCCTGGGACAGAGCATCTGAAGGAAGAGGCAGCTATGGGCACAGCTTCAGCAGATTCAAGCATTCCTGCCTGCTGGCTCTGAAGAGAGCAGCAAAACTCCCAGCACAGCACTCCAGCTCTGCTACGGGACAGGCTGCCTCCACAAGTGGGTCCCTGACCCCTGTGCCTCCTGACTGAGAGACACCTCACAGCAGGGGTCAATAGATACCTCATACAGGAGAGCTCGGGCTGGCATCTGGAGGGTGCGCCTCTGGGACGAAGCTTCCAGAGGAAAGAACAGGCAACAATCTTGGCTATTCTGAAGCCTCCACTGGTGACATCTGGGCAAACAGGATCTGAAGTGGACCTCCAGCAAACTCCAGCAGACCTGCAGAAGAGGGACCTGACTGTTAGAAGGAAAAATTACAAACAGAAAGGAATAGCATCAACATCAACAAAAAGGACATCCACACAGAAACCCCATCCAAATGTCACCAACGTTGAAGACCAAAGATAGATAAATTAAGATGAGGAAAAATCTCAGCGCAAAGGTCTGAAAATTCCAAAAACCAGAATGCTCTTCTTCTCCAAAGGATTACAACTCCTCACGAGCAAAGGAACAAAACTGGACAGAGAATGAGTTCGACAAATTGACAGAAATAGGCTTCAGAAGGTGGGTAATAACGAACTCCTCCCAGCTAAAGTAGCATGTTCTAACCCAATGCAAGGAAGCTAAGAATCTTGAAAAAAGGTTAGAGGAATTGCTAAGTAGAATAACCAGTTTAGAGAAGAATATAAATGACCTGACGGAGCCTAAAAGCCCAGCACAAGAATTTCATGACGCATACACAAGTATCAGCAGCTGAATCGATCAAGTGGAAGAAAGGATGTCAGAGACTGAAAATCAACTTAATGAAATAAAGTGTTAAGACAAGATTAGAGAAAAAAGAATGGAAAGGAATGAACAAAGCCTCCAAGAAATATGGGACTACATGAAAAGACCAAACTACGTTTGATCGGGGTACCTCAAAGTGACGGGGAGAATGGAACCACGTTGGAAAACACTCTTCAGAATATTATCCAGGAGAACTTCCCTAACCTAGCAAAACAGGCCAACATTCAAATTCAGGAAATACAGAGAACACCACAAAGACACTCCTTGAGAAGAACAACCCCAAGACACATAATCGTCAGATTCACCAAGGTTGAAATGTAGGAAAAAATGTTAAGGGCAGCCAGAGAGAAAGATTGGGTTACCCACAAAGGGAAGCCCATCAGACTAACAGCAGATCTCTCTGCAGAAACCCTACAAGCCAGAAGAGTGGGGGCCAATACTCAACATTCTTAAAGAAAAGAATTTTCATCCCAGAATTTCATATCCAGCCAAACTAAGCTTCATAAACGAAGGAGAAATAAAATCCTTTACAGACAAGCAAATGCTGAGAGATTTTGTCACCACCAGGCCTGCCTTACAAAAGCTCCTGAAGGAAGCACTAAATATGGAAAGGAAAAACTGGTACCAGCCACTGCAAAAACATACCAAATTGTAAAGACCATCGACTCTATGAAGAAATTGCATCAACTAACGGGCAAAATAACCAACTAGCATCATAATGACAAGACCAAATTCACATATAACAATATTAATCTTAATTGTAAATGGGTTAGATGCCCCAATTAAAATACACAGATTGAGAAATTGGATAAAGAGTCAAGACCCATTGGTGAGCTGTATTCAGGAGACCCATCTCACGTGCAAAGACACATATAGGTTCAAAACAAAGGGATGGAGGCAGATTTACCAAGAAAATGGAAAGCAAAAGAAAGGAGGACTTGCTAGTCCTATCAGAGATTCTAGTCTCTGATAAAACAGACTTTAAACCAACAAAGATCAAAAAAGACAAAGAAGGATGTTACATAATGGTAAAGGAATCAATGCGACAAGAAGAGCATATATATCCTAAATATATATGCACCCAATACAGGAGCACCCAGATTCATAAAGCAAGTTCTTAGAGACCTACAAAGAGACTTAGACTCCCACACAATAATAGCAGGAGACTTTAACACCCAGCTCTCAACATTAGACAGATCAGTGAGACAAAAAATTAACAAAGATATTCAGGACTTGAACTCAGCTCTGAACAAAGCAAACCTAATAGACATCTACAGAATTCTCAACCCCAAATCAACAGAATATACATTCTTCTCAGCACCACATCACACTTATTCTAAAATCGATCACATAATTGGAAGTAAAAGACTCCTCAGCAAATGCAAAAGAAAGGAAATCATAACAAACAGTCTCTCAGACCACAGTGCAATCAAATTAGAACTCAGGATTAAAAAACTGAATCAAAACTGCAAAACCACATGGAAACTGAACAACCTGCTCCTGAATGACTACTGGGTAAATAATGAAAATAAGGCAGAAATAAATATAAGTTCTTTGAACCCAATCCAAGCAAAGACACAGTGTACCAGAATCTCTGGGACACAGCTAAAGCAGTGTTTAGAGGGAAATTTATAGCACTAAATGCCCACAGGAGAAAGTGGGAAAGATCTAAAATCGGCACCCTAACATCACAATTAAAAGAACTAAAGAAGCAAACGCAAACAAATTCAAAAGCTAGCAGAAGACAAGAAATAACTAAGATCGGAGAACGGAAAGAGATAAAGACATGAAAAAAACCCTTCAAAAAATCAATGAATCCCGGAGCTAGTTTTGTGAAAAGATTAAAAAAGCAGATAGACTGCTAGCCAGACTAATAAAGAAGAAAAGAGAGAAAATCAAATAGACACAATAAAAAATGATAAAGGGGATATCACCACTGATCCCACAGAAATACAAAGTACATCAGAGAATACTATAAACACCTCTACGTAAATGAACTAGAAAATCTAGGAGAAATGGATAAGTTTTTGGACACTTACACCCTCCCAAGACTAAACCAGGGAAGTCAAATCCCTGAATAAACCAATAACAAGTTCTGAAATTGAGGCAGTAATTAATAGCCTACCAACCAAAAAAAGCCCAGGACCAGAGAGATTCACAGCTGAATTCTACCAAAGGTCCAAAGAGGAGCTGGTACCATTCCTTCTGAAACATTCCAAATAATAGAAAAAGAGGGAATCCTCCCTAATTCATTTTGTGAGGACAGCATCATCCTGATACCAAAGCCTGGCAGAGACACAACATAAAAAGAAAATTTCAGGCCAATATCCCTGATGAACATTGCAAAAATCCTCAATAAAATACTGGCAAACCAAATCCAGCAGCACAACAAAAAGCTTATCCACCACAATCCTCGGCTTCACTCCTGGGATGCAAGGCTGGTTCAACATATGCAAATCAATAAAGTAATCCATCACATAAACAGAAACAATGACAAAAACCACACGATTATCTCAATAGATGCAGAAAAGGCCTTCAATAAAATTCAACACCCCTTCATGCTAAAAACTCTCAATAAACTAGGTATTGATGGAACATGTCTAAAAATAATAAAAGCTATTTATGACAAACCCACAGCCAAATCATAGTGAAAGGGCAAAAGCTAGAAGCATTCCCTTTGAAAACTGGCACAAGACAAGGATGCCCTCTCTCCCCACACCTATTCAAAATAGTATTGGAAGTTCTGGCTAGGGCAATCAGGCAAGAGGAAGAAATAAAGGATATTCAAATAGGAAGAGAGGAATTCAAATTGTCTCTGTTTGCAGATGTCATGATTGTATATTTAGAAAACCCCATTGCCTCAGTCCCAAATCTCCTTAAACTGATAAGCAACTTCAGGAAAGTCTCAGGATACAAAATCAATATGCAAAAACAAGCTTTCCTATACCCCAATAACAGACAAATAGAGAACCAAATTATGAGTGAACTCCCATTCACAATTGCCACAAAGAGAATAAAATAACTATGAATACGACTTACAAGGCATGTGAAGGATCGCTTCAAGGAGAACTGCAAACCACTGCTCAAGAAAATAAGAGAGGACACAAGCAAATGGAAAAATATTCCATGCTCGTGGATAGAAAAAATCAACATCGGCCGGGCGCGGTGGCTCAAGCCTGTAATCCCAGCACTTTGGGAGGCCGAGACGGGCGGATCACGAGGTCAGGAGATCGAGACCATCCTGGCGAACACGGTGAAACCCCGTCTCTACTAAAAAATACAAAAAAAAAAACTAGCCGGGCGAGGTGGCAGGCGCCTGTAATCCCAGCCACTTGGGAGGCTGAGGCAGGAGAATGGCGTGAACCCGGGAGGCGGAGCTTGCAGTGAGCTGAGATCCGGCCACTGCACTCCAGCCCGGGCGACAGAGCAAGACTCCGTCTCAAAAAAAAAAAAAAAGAAAAAAGAAAAAAAGAAAAAAATCAATATCGTGAAAATAGCCATATGGCCCAAAGTAATTTATAGATTCAATGATATCCCCATCAAGCTACCCTGACTTTCTTCACAGATTTAGAAGCAACTACTTCAAATTTCATGTGGAACCAAAAATGAGCCTGTATAGCCAAGACAATCCTAAGCAAAAAGAACAAAGCTGGAGGCATCACGCTACCTGACTTCAAACTGTACTACAAGGCTACAGTAACCAAAACAGCATGTTACTGGTACTAAAACAGATATATAGACCAATGGAACAGAACAGGCCTCAGAAATAACACCACACATCTACAACCATCTGATCTTTGACAAATCTGACAAAAAGAAGCAATGGGGAAAAGATTCTCTATTTAATAAATGGTGTTGGGAAAACTGGCTAGCCATATGTAGAAAACTGAAACTGGATCCCTTCCTTACACCTTATACAAAAATTAACTCAAGATGGATTAAAGACTTAAACATAAAACCTAAACCCATAAAAATCCTAAAAGAAAACCTAGGCATTATCATTCAGGACATAGGCATGGGCAAAGACTTCACGACTAAAACACCAAAAGTAATGGCAACAAAAGCCAAAATAGACAAATGGGATCTAATTCAACCAAAGAGCTTCTGCATAATAGAAAAAAAGTATCATCAGAGTGAACAGGCAATCTACAGAATGGGAGAAAATTTTTGCAATCTATCTGTCTGACAAAAGTATAATATCCAGAATCTAGAAGAACTTAAACAAATTTACAAGAAGAAAACAACCCCATCAAAAAGTGGCCAAAGGATAAGAACAGATACTTCTCAAAGACATGTATGCAGCTAACATATGGAAAAAAGTTCATCATCACTGATCATTAGAGAAATGCAAATTAAAACCACAATGAGATACCATCTCACACCAGTTACAATGGTGATCATTAAAAAGTCAGGAAACAACAGATGCTGGAGAGGATGTGGAGAAATAGAAACGCTTTTACATTGTTAGTGGGAGTGTAAATGGTGGAAGACAGTGTGGCGATCCCTCAAGGATCTAGAAACAGAAATAGCATTTGACCAAGTAATACCATTACTGGCTAAATACCCAAAGGATTATAAATCATTCTACTATAAAGACACATGCACATGTATGTTTACTGTGGCACTATTCACAATAGCAAAGACTTGGAACCAACCCAAATGCCCATCAATGATAGACTGGATAAACAAAATGTGGCACATATACACCATGGAATACTATGCAGCCATAAGAAAGCATGAGTTCATGTCCTTTGTGGGGACATGGATGAAGCTGGAAACCATTATTCTCAGCAAACCAACACAGGAGCAGAAAACCAAACACCACATGTTCTCATTCATAAGTGGGAGTCGAATAATGAGAACACATGGACACAGGGAGGGGATCATCATGCACTGGGGCCTATCGGGGGGTGAGGAGCTAGGGGAGGGACAGCATTAGGAGAAATACCTAATGTAGATGATGGGTTGATGGGTGCAGCAAACCACCATGGCACATGTATGCCTACGTAGCAAACCTGCACATTCTGCACATGTATCCCAGAACTTAAAGATCAAAAAAAAAAAAAAAAAAAGTCTCAACAAACTAGGACTAGAGGGGAACTTCCTCAAGTTGATAAAGAGCATGTAAGACACACCAATAAAAGTTATATTTAATGGTGAGAAAAGAAAAACGTTAGTACTCTCAATAACTGTAAATTTATTAAATAGGGGGTATTAATGACTTTTTTTGTACTTTATTAGCAATGACATTCTCAATAGTTCAATCTAAATACTAATATATGGAAGCCTGATTTATGGTTTAAGCTAGTAACTGTGTGAGAAGTCCATATTGAGAAGGGGGTTATTAATGGGACAGAAAAAAATATTTTACTTGTACATACTGATCCAACCAGTGAACTATTTTAGGAAACTTCTCATTCTAGAGTCACATAAACAGCCTCAGTAGTCAGGTTGCCCAGGTTCAAATTTCAACTGTGCCATTCACTGGTCATGTAACTTCAGACAGGCTACTCTACTTATTTAACTGCAAAATGGGTGTAATAGTACCTAATCACAAGGTTATTGCGAGGATTCGATTGCAAAACCCAGATAGAGCAATTAGCATGGTGTCTGTCATTTGGCAGAAACTCGAATAAATGTTAACTACTGTCATGATGCTATTGATAGTGACATTGATCCTTGATACTGAAGTTACTACTCATTTGCTTTGTTGTATGTGGAACTTTTTTTTTTTTTTTTTTTTGAAACAGGGTCTCATTCTATCACCCAGGCTGGAGTGCAGTGTCTCAACCACAGCTCACTGCAGCCTTGAACTCCTGGGTTCAACTGATCCTCTCACCTCAGCCTCCCAAAGTGCTGGGATTACAGGCATAAGCCACTGCATCCATCCTGTATGTGGAACTTTTTTATTAGATGTTAGTAATACTTCTCTTAATGGTAGTGTCCATATAGCAATAAACTTTTTAAAATCAAAATTAAAAGCCTAATTTTCTGATCAAATTTTCATTTTTCCAGTTTTCCCACTTAGGTGAATAATGTCTATAATGATCTTAATGGAAAATCAAGACATTAATATCTTGCTGAATATTTGAAAGATAGTGCTAAAGATTCATTTTACTGAGTAAATTTGAGTTTACTCTCGGTTTACTGTGGAAATGCAACAATGTAGATCAAAAATGAACGAGATAAGTCAGAACCTTTACATGTTTTTAAATTCTTAAGCATTACAGTGTTTGTGCTGCTGTGATATATCTGTCATCTCATTTTTATTGTTATTTATTGGTTTTGGGGTTTTTTGTGGTTTTTGTTTTGTTTTGTTTTTGAGACAGTCTCCCTTTGTCACCCAGGCTAGAATGCCATAGTGCAATCTCAGCTCACTGCGACCTCCACTTCCCAGGCTCAGCTGATCCTCCTGCGTCAGCCTCCGAAATAGCTGGGACTAAGGCATGCTCCACTACACCTGGCTAATTTTTGTATTTTTTGTGGAGACAAAGTTTTGCCGTGTTTCCCAGGCTGGCCTCGAACTCCTGGGGTCAAGTGATCTGCCCGCCTCGGCCTCCCAAAGTGCTGGAATTACAGGTGTTAGCCACTGTGCTCAGGCTCATCTCATTTTTAAATTATTACAGTATTATTTCATTGGTTAAAAGGAATTCCTATGGGCCAGGTGTGGTGGCTCACAGCTGTAATCCCAGATCTTTGGGAGACTGAGGCAAGAGGACTGCTTGAAGCCAGGAATTCAAAACCAGTCAGACCAACTTAGTGAGAACCCATCCCTATAAAGATAAAAATTAAAAATTAAAAAAATTATGATTTAGAAAATTATATTATTTATAAGGTGTAAATAATGCTCCATATAGCATTGTTTCCCAGAAATCCATTTAACACATTTTTTTGTTCTTTAAAGGATTCATTCTTTACCTGCCTTATAATATCTTCATGACTATCAGATATGTTTTCACTAAAATTTTACTGAAGTTAGTTTAACAAAGATCTACAGTCTCGGAGGGGAAAATTCTATACCGTAAATCGCTTCAGAAACTGATCCTTGGAAGCTTTTCAGGGGTCAATCTCTGTGGATTCTTTTTTAGTGTTATGTGTTTACTTACATAAAAATAAGATAATTAAAAAAGAGATTGAGGATCATTTGACTGATCTTATAACTGAATACCACCACTCAGTTTTTCTGCCTGGGTGTCTGCTTATATTTATGAGTACGCTGTCAGCAAGAAGTACTGCTTTGTCATTGCCTAATGATAAAGGAACGAAAATGTACTGAATACCGAAATGATTTATCTGGGCCAAGTAAAGACAAAAATGGTATCATGGCAGGTTATACAAAGATTTCCTTATTATGCAAGCTTTAAAAAGGTGGTAAAATTGAGCCATTATAAGATTTTATAAGTACATCAAACCCAAAGGATTCTATGCTATAGTAGTATTCATAACAAGCAACAATTTCCTTTCGGCCACATATCTATTACATTAATAAATGTCTCAAGTTCATATTTTATTAGTTTGTAGTTTTGTACATTTATGTTAGATTTATGGTCACATAGCAACCATAAGCATTGGAAGTTTAAACCTAACTTAATATTTATACATATTTTAATAATATTTAATAATACTGTAATAAAACTGAGCAATCTTTAGAAGTCAACACTGAGCAATCTTGAGAACATTTTTGAAATGCTATTATAAAACATTCCAATTTCTGTAGCTGCAGAATTTTTCATTATTTCACTTGGATTAGATTTCAAATGTCTTTTTAAACCTATTTTTCCTACTGCTTATTATATGTCAAGCACTGTTCTAATTGCTTTTCATGTATTAATTTGTTTGTTTATCACGACACCATCCATGGAGGGAAGTTATCCCATTGTGCAGATGAAGAAACTGAGCTACTGTAAGAATAAGAAACCTGCCTAAGGTAGGTCATCCAACAAGTAAGTGGCAGAGTAGGCATTCAAACCGAGGTATTCTGTCTCCAGGGCCCATATGCTTAACCTCTACAGTATACTGCCTCTATCATTTATATGCCATTGATGATCTATAATTCCCCTGAAGTTATTCAAATACTGAAAATGACTTTCTCAAAATCTTATCCTTCGTGGTTTTTAAGGTAAAAGAACGTTTGACCGTTCCTTTAAAAATTCCATTAGTCTCACTTTTCAGGAATAATTTGTCTCCAGCTCCCTAACATTTCCTAAAATTGTTCCCTGGAAGTAAAAGTACTGCTTCTTTTTGAAATGACCACTGATTTGAGTACTTCCTTGCTCCAACAATATCCATCCATAGTGTTCCTCAGATGTTACCCAAACTACTCTGAAGACAAGATTAATTTTAAGGGGATTTCAGAGTCAATTATATAAATAGTTTAATTAAAAGCGGGATAGAATGGAGGGAAAGTGCAAGCACTGAGCGTATTAGATACCTAATATGTTAGAGATCTTTTAGAATTTGTCTAGCCAGCTTTCTGGTTTTTGTCCCCCAAAAAAGATACCTAACAAATACACACTCAACATTTTCATTGGTTTGGAGGACTTTATGATGACAAGCAAATTCAAAATCATTACAGTGAAGACTCACAGAGCCATGTAGCTAATATGTCAACTGTGTCAGTCAGGATCACATTAGGAAATGGAAATCACACTCGAATTAGGCATCTGTCTCTTAATCAAGGGATTCCTTCCAAAGGAGTGGGTGGGGTCTAGAGAAATTGCACCCCTAGTACTATGAGGACATCTTTACCATTCTAAGCCCGAAGGGGATGAAAGGGAACAGTCATGAGAAACAAAAGGATAGAGTCCTGTGGAGGGAGCCACCTGACTGAAGTCACAGCCTTTGGTAGAAAGAAGCAGCCAGCCAATGGTGACCCCCTCAGGAAAGTGGCAAGGGGGTGAACACCTGCCCTCTCTCTCCTCCTTCCCTTCAGCTCTTGCTGGGACTCACATTGGCCAAACCAAACCAGCAACCAAAGGCCAACATGGCTCATTGAAGTAGCACATACTTCTCAAGCTCCTGGGGCACAGGGGAGCATGAAGAACAGCAGATGGTGGATCCGGAGGAGCAACCAAAAATATCTAGGACCAGCACTGTGGTTGCTGTTAATATTTTATATGTAATCATCGACCCAAAATGCTATGTCATCAAATAGTTGTTTTTTTATTTTTCTAAAGGTCTCCATACCTAGAAATATTCCTTCATTTCACATAGCAGAGAAAATTCTTTTTCACTAATTCCTTATTTACCCCAGTAACCCTCCCAGTGAAAGTTTGCAGGCCACCCTATCTAAAATCGTAAACCCTCAGTATGTTTTATTCCCTTCTATTCCATTCACTTCTGCATCCCTGGTGCTTAAGATAGGCCTGGCACAAAGAGGTTCCCCAAAGGTTTTAGTAATTAATTGTAGTTAATTAGTAATTAATTGCTTACTAGCTGTGTCACCCTGGAAAAACTACTTAACTTCTCTGTGCATCAATTTCCTCCTCTTAAAAATAGGAATAATTAGTAACAACCCCATAGGTTTGTGATAAGGATTAAATGAGTTAAAATATGGAAAGTGCTTAGACTAGTGCCTGGCAAATGAAAAACACATGAATGTTAGCAACTGTTTCACTGAAAACCCTTGAATTCTAATTTTTTATTTATGTTTGAGGATAAAGTACTAGTGGTTAATTTGTCTCAAAGAAAATAATAAAAACCTAAGTTGTATCACTTCTAATCTTTTTCTTCCTGATAGTTTAGTTGTATCTAATTTCAAAATACACATACAAGGTATTCACAGCGCATAAACTAATTTGATTGTTATACTGCATTTTTCCATGTGCATACAAATTTGTAACTTTTTTTTGCCAAGGCTGAAACTAATAAATAAAGCAAACAGGAAAAATGCCTGTCTTTTTCTTTACAGGCATACTGAAAGCAGAAATTTGTCAAGTAGACTCATTCTATAGCAATTGTAATTGTTTGAACAAATTTGACTTGTGATGACATCCTCTTCCACTATTTAAAAGCAAGTGATTATGACCATACTGTTATATATGTTCCTTAATTTATTTTTGTTTAGAATTAAACTTTCTTTATACCAAAAAAAGCCATAAAATTTGGGGTGTAGTTCAGAAAATAGTTTTACAGAAATTAATGATCTAATTTTCTTATAAAAAAAATAGCATTAGCCAAACAGTCTAACATTCGAGAATTAAAAGTTTTAACCACCCCAGGACTTTTAAAAGATTTAATATTGAGACTGTGCTTATTTTAATGCTGAAGTCTTACCATCTTTTTCTTCTGTATGAGCAACTTACAGATGACTAACACATATGAGCTAAGAACAAATAAATTGTCTCTTTTTCAATAATTTTTTCTGCTGAATTACATATGCCTATAAAAGCTGACTTGTTATCCTGAACTATTAAAAATAAAATGCATTCTTTAATTAAATGAGGTATTTTATTATTATTATCAGCCAAGGAAAACAAAACCGCTATTAAACTAAAATTACTCTTTTATAAAGCACTATTGTTCTTAGAAGTATTCGTGTGAATATATACACTTCAATGGAGTGAATCTTCTCATAGAAAGATGAATTGACAAAAAATTTTACATTAGCATTATTTCTGATATCCATTCAACAAGTAATTTGACATACAGATTTACAAAATTTCTGAAGACAGATTAGTCATCATTTTTTTAAGTCCAGGAACCCAAACAATGTTCATTCTTTTGACTATGGGAAATCTACAACTACTTAACATCTATATTGTGTGTTTCTTTTCCTGTCCTTTCTTTTCATTCTTTTATAATACCTTTTTTCTAGTAGACACAATTACAATTAATAAAACAAACTGACAAAATTGTTATTATAGTAACATTTTTAAGGGCTTCCTCTCATAGCCTATTTTTATTTCTCCTAATCCTACAACCCTTTCTCAACTTTATTGTCACTCTAGAAACATTAAGGACCATTAATTGAATCAGGACATTCATGATACTCTTAAAACACTTTGTACCCTTATATAGGGTTTCTATCAATTTCGTCCAGTTTAATGCTACCTTAAGATGACTCTTTATGCATGCATGCATTCATCCATTTAAAGCACTGCTCTAGGTATGGGAGGGATATCTGCAATGAATATGATAGATATCTTACCTCCTATGCTCACCGACATGCCTTATTCCTTCCTTGCTGGCTCAATGAAAATAATAATCACCACCACTTACTGAGCACTTATTAGGTAAATTCACTGTTGTGATGTGTGTTTCACAGAATTATCGATTTAATTCTCACAACCTAACCTGGTTAAGAGATAATTTAGTGTGCTCCATTTGATCTCCTAGCTATGCCATTTACTAGCTGTGTTGCTTGGGCAAGTAATCTCACCTCCCTGAATCTCCATTCTTTATCCACAAAATTGAGATAATAATAGTATCTTCTGTTTATCTGTAAATCAGAGAGCAGAATCATACCTAGCACAGGGATTCTCGTAAATACTAAATTAGTTGATGTAAACAAAGTGCTTAGAATAGTTCCTGGCTTGGTAAATGTGAGCCATTATTATAGGCATCGTTTTATCAATTAAGAAACTGATACATTTTAGTAATTTTATCATAATGACACAGCACCCAAGAAATTGGGCTAGGATCTCTAAACCCTGTTCTCATTCCATGAATGTCCAAGTGAGGTGTTAACTGTACCAGCTACCAATTTACAACAGATTTTGCCCTCTCAGGAAAATAAAAATATATTTTAAAAAAATATTGCTCTCTGAATGAAGCTGAAGAGGCTCTCTAAACAGTCAGGTTTGCTTGAATATAATAGTGAAGGGAAATATTAAAGATTTTCAAATAACTTATTGAAAACCAAACACCGCATGTTCTCACTCATAGGTGGGAACTGAACAATGAGTTCACTTGGACTCGGGAAGGGGAACATCACACACTGGGGCCTATCACGGGGAGGGGGGAGAGGGGAGGGATTGCACTGGGGAGTTATACCTGATATAAATGATGAATTGATGGGTACTGACGAGTTGATGGGTGCAGCACACCAACATGGCACAAGTATACATATGTAACAAACCTGCACGTTATGCACATGTACCCTAGAACTTAAAGTATAATAAAAAAAAAAAAAAAGAAAGAAAAAGAGGGAAAAAATGGCAGAGCATTTAGAGTTATAACAGACATGAACAATACGGTAGCAGGAAATTCCTCTTATTTGCTATTTAATCAACCTTCATAACGTAGGTATTATTAGATACCTATCACAACATGCAAAAGGAAACGAGCAGACTTCCTGGGATTGAACATCAGGCTCAAGTAATTCAAACTAGAGTAAAATAAGCATCGTTAAAGCACAACTCTTGCTTTTTTGCCAGTTCTGACAGTTTTGGTCCAGTATTGTAACATTTAAAGAATATTAATCAGTCACATTTAAAATCAATTTATGAGATTTTTTGTTTCTTACAAGTCTGTGGATCACAGTAGATGTGGATAATTATGCTCAGTTTTAAAAGGTGGAAAATGATTTCACTTCTAGTCATATTTTCCACATTACTTCTGTAGAAAAATAATCTCTGGAACTCTGAATGTCAGCCACCACTGTATTACAGTACAATGCCCCTATATTAAATTAAAGCATTCATTCTCAACAAAAGATTTTTTCCCTAATGCTTTGAAGATCATGAGCTACATATTTCCAGAGTATGTACTAATAAACTGCTTAATATTACATATATTTAAAACACAGGGTATTTCATGGAAGAAGAACAAAATAGAGATTATTTTGTTCTCTTCGTTGATAAACATTAACAGTGGGAATGGATGAAAGGGTAAGTGTTATCCCCAGCTGACAAAATGGTAGAAGAGATAGCTAGAGCATATGAGTGATGCAATCAAGAAGTAAATATAAGTCAGCCAAACACATGAGGACATTATTTGGAGACTTTTTGCTTGCATATGTTCACATAACATTTCAGCTGGGTAATGTAAGACTTTAACTTATGCATATCTGTGGGATAGAGGAATCTCTCAAAGAATGAAGAGAGACTTTATTCAAAAGTGTACAGTGGAAAATCAGTCCTCACAATGGGCTTCCTTTACAGAAAACTACTGGGTTGGCAGTATGTATTCTATCACACATGGTTTTCTAGGGTTTGAGTCAGCTGGTCCAACTAGGAATAACAATTAGAGCACTGTGCAACAGTAATTGCTTGCTGTGGTAATACTGAGGCAAAGTCGTGTGTCTCCCTCCTGCCCCAGGAAAAAAATTTTAACAAAAGGGTCTGACTATGACATCTTTGACTACCATATCAATGTTCATGAACAATGTTTCAGCATGGATAAATGAAAGGCAGTCACGTGAAGAGCAACATAACAATGGAAGAGCTTCTAACAGATGTGCCTATGGCATCTGGATAAAGAAGGAAGAGAATAAAGCACACTCGAAAAGAATTTCACTCCGGTCAAGATTCTATTTCTGGAGTGAATGGACTAAAGATTTTGATCAACATAATAATAAATGTTGAGTAGGACATGAATAAAAGTACCCTCCATACATATAAAAATAAATTTTGGATGAAGAGCACAGGTGGGAGATATAATCAGTAAAAAAGAGAAACCTTTTTATTCTACTGGGGAGATAATGGGTTTATTCTGGGTATATGATATCCGAAGTATTCAATCCTTATGACAAAATCAATTATGAAAATCATTTGGCAGCATCTTCTAAAACCAATATAGGCATGACCTATGACCCATCAACTCCACTCATACAATGTCCATCAGAAAATGTGTACAAAAATATTCATAGCACTATTTGCAGTAGAAAAAATACAGGAAACAACCCAAACATCAATTCAAGAACAGAACAGATAAATAGTGGTGTATCTACACAATGATGTCCTAAAATATAATAACAGTAAATGAGCTTTTCTTTTCACCATCAAATAAATTAATCTTACGTATATGCTGTATGATTCTATGATCCTATTTGTATAAAGTTGAAAACAGGCAAAGCTAACCTGTAGTGTTAGAATCTGAATATTGATTGCTCTTTTGTGAAGTGCTGCGATGCTATGAGGGAGTTTCTGGAGAGCTGAGAACATTCTGCTCCTCCTTCTGCATACTGGCTACACAGCATGTTTGCCTTGTGAAGGTGCATCAGGTTCTTTTCTAGCATTTGTCCACTTTTCTGTTGTATATTATACTTTCGTTACTTAAAGTCATGTAAAGCAGACTCTGGATTCCAGCCTGACTGCATGTCTTACTAGCTGCATAGCCCTGAGCAAATTAAATAACCTTTCTTAGCCTCAACTTTCCAATTTGTAAACAAGGATAATTTTAGCACCTACCTCAAAGAGTTATTATAATTACATAAGCCTGGCACAACATCAGCATTCAATAAATGTGAGTTATGATTATTAGTTAGTGCACATCATGAGGCAGAATGAGTCTTCATTGGTGAGCTGTAAAATAAAACAACCTGAAAGCTAGAGTAGAAAGGTCATCAGAGAGAAGACTCATGGCCAATCACATAAGGAAGAAGACCATTTCAAACCAAAAACCTTTAACAATGTCAAGTGCTGAAGAGGGGTCAACGAAGATCAGAAAAAAAAGATCTGGCAATATAGAAGCCATTGGTGAGCTTTGCTGAGCAGATCAATTTGAGTTAGGGGCAGAAGTCAAGTTGTAGCAAGTTAAGGTGTGAATGAAAGGTGAGGAAATTGAGTTATCTTTCAAGAGATTGATAATGCAGAAGAAAAGCAGATTGACAAAGCAAGGTCCACAAGGAGGTGACGAAAAAGAAAACCAAAATACACCATAGGGTTATCTTGAGAAGTGAGAAGCACATGTCTTCCTGTGTGCCCAGAGGAAAAGAAGAAAGGATGAGTGCAGATGCTGAGTCATCAGTAGGCAGGTAGAAAGGATGTTGCAGGGCATTCTTACCAGATGGTCTCAGTTTTCTCAGTGAAGAAAAAGGCAGCCTCATCTACTAAGAGTGAAGACAGAATTGGCATGATAGAGGGCATAATGAGATTTTCACAAAATAATAAATACTGAGGGAATGGGAGACACCCTAACTAGAAAACAAAAAATATTGCCAGCGTCTGCACTCCCATGTTCATTGCAGGATTGTTCACAATGGCCAGGGTATGGAATCAATCTAGGTGTCCATCAATGGATGAACGGACACAGAAAATGTGATATGTATACACAATACAATTCAGCTTTAAAAAATAAGGAAATCCTGTCATTTGCAACAGTATGGATGAACCTGAAGGACATTATGTTAAGTGAAATAGGCCAAGCACAAGAGGCACAAATGCCACATAATCTCCCTTATATGTGGAATCTAAGAAAGTTGAACTCACAGAAGTAGAGAGGTAGAGAGTGGAATGGTGGTTGCCAGTGGCTTGGAAAGGTGAGGTGGCTGGAGAGATGCTGGTCAAAGAATAAAATTTCAGATAGAAGGAATACATTCAAGAAATCTATTGTAAAACATAGTGACTATAGTTAACCACATGCATTATATTCTTAAAAATTTCCGGAAGTACATTTTAAGTGTTCCCACCACAAAAAAACTATGTGAGGTAATGCATATGTTAATTAACTTAATTAACCATCAGCATTAGTGTACATATTTTAAAACAACATCTTGCACACAATAAATATGCACAATTTTTCTGTCAATTAAAAATAGGTACGTAAATAAATAAATATTGCCAAGTAGTGTTGAGGGCCCAACTGTGCTGTGAACCATGACTGTGTCATAGCACAATCCCACAAGCTATGTGATCTCCAGCGGAACTTTGCATCTCTGAGCTATTCTTTTTTTTTTTATATACTTTAAGTTCTAGGGTACATGTGCATAACGTGCAGGTTTGTTACATATGTATACTTGTGCCATGTTGGTGTGCTGCACCCATCAACTCGTCAGCACTCATCAACTCATCATTTACATCAGGTGTAACTCCCAATGCAATCCCTCCCCCTGATAGGTCCCAGTGTGTGATGTTCCCCTTCCCAAGTCCAAGGGATCTCATTGTTCAGTTCCCACCTATGAGTGAGAACATGCGGTGTTTGGTTTTCTGTTCTTGTGATAGTTTGCTGAGAATGATGGTTTCCAGCTGCATCCATGTCCCTACAAAGGACACAAACCCATCCTTTTTTATGGCTGCATAGTATTCCATGGTGTATATGTGCCACATTTTCTTAATCCAGTCTGTCACTGATGGACATTTGGGTTGATTCCAAGTCTTTGCTATTGTGAATAGTGCCGCAATAAACATACGTGTGCATGTGTCTTTATAGCAGCATGATTTATAATCCTTTGGGTATATACCCAGTAGTGGGATGGCTGGGTCATATGGTACATCTAGTTCTAGATCCTTGAGGAATTGCCATACTGTTTTCCATAATGGTTGAACTAGTTTACAATCCCACCAACAGTGTAAAAGTGTTCCTATTTCTCCACATCCTCTCCAGCACCTGTTGTTTCCTGACTTTTTAATGATGGCCATTCTAACTGGTGTGAGATGGTATCTCATTGTGGTTTTGATTTGCATTTCTCTGATGGCCAGTGATGATGAGCATTTTTTCATGTGTCTGTTGGCTGTATGAATGTCTTCTTTTGAGAAATGTCTGTTCATATCCTTTGCCCACTTTTTGATGGGGTTGTTTGTTTTTTCTTGTAAATTTGTTTGAGTTCTTTGTAGGTTCTGGATATTAGCCCTTTGTCAGATGAGTAGATTGCAAAAATTTTCTCCCATTCTGTAGGTTGCCTGTTCACTCTGATGGTAGTTTCTTTTGCTGTGCAGAAGCTCTTTAGTTTAATTAGATCCCATTTGTCAATTTTGGTTTTTGTTGCCGTTGCTTTGGTGTTTTAGACATGAAGTCCTTGCCCATGCCTATGTCCTGAATGGTACTACCTAGGTTTTCTTCTAGGGTTTTTATGGTATTAGGTCTAACATTTAAGTCTCTAATCCATCTTGAATTAATTTTCGTATAAGGAGTAAGGAAAGGATCCAGTTTCAGCTTTCTACTTATGGCTAGCCAATTTTCCCAGCACTATTTATTAAATAGGGAATCCTTTCCCCATTTCTTGTTTTTCTCAGGTTTATCAAAGATCATATGGCTGTAGATGTGTGGTATTATTTCTGAGGACTCTGTTCTGTTCCATTGGTCTATATCTCTGTTTTGGTACCAGTACCATGCTGTTTTGGTCACTGTAGCCTTGTAGTATAGTTTGAAGTCAGGTAGCGTGATGCCTCCAGCTTTGTTCTTTTGACTTAGGATTGTCTTAGCAATGCGGGCTCTTTTTTGGTTCCATATGAACTTTAAAGCCGTTTTTTCCAATTCTGTGAAGAAACTCATTGGTAGCTTGATGGGGATGGCGTTGAATCTATAAATAACCTTGGGCAGTATGGCCATTTTCACGATATTGATTCTTCCCATCCATGAGCATGGTGTGTTCTTCCATTTGCTTGTGTCCTCTTTTATTTCACTGAGCAGTGGTTTATAGTTCTCCTTGAAGAGGTCCTTTACATCCCTCGTAAGTTGGATTCCTAGGGATGTGAGGCTGGTTCAACATACACAAATCAATAAACGTAGTTCAGCATATAAACAGAACCAAAGACAAAAACCACATGATTATCTCAATAGATGCAGAAAAGGCCTTTGACAAAATTCAACAGCCCTTCATGCTAAAAACGCTCAATAAATTCGGTATTGATGGAACGGATCTCAAAATAATAAGAGCTATTTATGACAAACCCACAGCCAATATCATACTGAATGGGCAAAAACTGGAAAAATTCCCTTTGAAAACTGGCACAAGACAGGGATGCCCTCTCTCACCACTCCTATTCAACATAGTGTTGGAAGTTCTGGCTAGGGCAATCAGGCAAGAGAAAGAAATCAAGGGTATTCAGTGAGGAAAGGAAGAAGTCAAATTGTCCCTGTTTGCAGATGACATGATTGTATATTTAGAAAACCCCATTGTCTCAGCCCAAAATCTCCTTAAGCTGATAAGAAACTTCAGCAAAGTCTCAGGATACAAAATTAATGTGCAAAAATCACAAGCATTCTTATACACCAGTAACAGACAAACAGAGAGCCAAATCATGAATGAACTTCCATTCACAATTGCTTCAAAGAGAATAAAATATCTGAGCTATTCTTATAACACTTTTTGTAAGCATTTTTAAGATCCCAGGTGTAAAGAGAAGACAGATGGTTAGACTGATCTGGGATGAGATTTTTGCACCTTTGGTGCAAAGAAAGGATTCATAACTTCAAATGATAGAAACCCAACTCAATCTAGCTTAAACACATAAGAAAATAGGAAATTTCAATATGTGGCTGATTCCAGAAAGTTAACTTTTGTCATTGGCAATCTCTTCTTCTCCATTTCTTCTCCATTTCTTGACTTGGCTTTCCTCTCTATTGGTTTTTTTTTTCAGGTAAGTTCTTCCTTAACAGTGGCAAAGGAGAACACTTGAATCTTAATCCATTGTTACAATAGCTATTCCTCACCCCACCCCTCCACCCCCCCAAAAAAAGAACACATCTCTCACTAGCTTCAAAAATGATTACAAGAATGACGCCTATTATACCTTCTGGGATCACAGACTCCTCACTAAGTCAATCACTGTGGCCAGGAGATAGAATATTCTGGTTGGCCACCCTTGAGTTGGTAGGCAGGGTCACTCAAACCACATGGAAGGACTAACAGTGCAGAAAGGATGCTGTCCAAAAGGAAAAGATGTAAAGCTTGCAAAACAGAAAAAAAAGAAAAGCTCAAAAACATATCATTTGTCCTCATTTATTTTACTTTCCAAGTAGCTCCTTTGCATTCATTCACATTAAACATTGTCATTTAATACTCAGACCTGACTGTACACTTTTTATATTTTTAATACCCAAACTTAATCTTATACTTTTCACTTTCTTATCTACACATCCCCATCATTTTATTTCTGGCTTCACATTCTCTGTTCATCTAAACTGAAAGTAGTTATTAGTCCTCACCTTTCTTAAATCTTTTAGTGATCAAGATTGTTTCAACACTTACAAAGCAAAGGTGTTTTAAGATTTCAATAAATTCAATTTAATTAATTTATTAATCATTCTCAAAATGGTGGTGAAGAGGGCATCAAACTTCCTTTTCAAAATATCTCAAATGTAAGATGTGACATAAAGTAAAATATGCAGCTATGCAGCTATCCTGCATACAGGTTATTATTCCACAAGTGTTTTAGCAAATATGTATTGACAATCTAAATGGAATTGACATTAAACAGGAGTTAATACACATTGGACCTCGGAACCTTCTGCTTAGAACTCTTTAATATTTTCCATTGCTCTGAAGGGAAAGACCAAACACTTTAACATGATACACAGAGCCCAGCCTGGTTTAGTCCCTAGTACCTCTTTTCATGTCATACCCTGCCATGAGCTCTCTCCACTGCAGCCTTGCTAGCCTTCCTTCACTTCTCCCTACATGCCAGACAACCTTCTTCCACAGAGATAGCACATAGGCTCTCATTTTTGCCAGGCAAGTGTTTTTATTCTCCATGCTGCTCAAAATTCCAATTTCCAGAGAAGCTCTGCCTGACCTGTTTGACCACATCAACCTAACCATTAGATTAATTTTTTATCTTCATAGCACTGTACTAAGTACTTCTCCTTGATATGCCTTGCACTGCTGTGGCTTTACAGTTGTTTGTGTGATTACTTGAATACAGCCTGTCATACTCACCGCATTATAAATGCCAAGGCAGGGACTGTGTCTAAGTTTTGCTCACTGTTGTAGCCCTAACACCCAATACATTGCCTTGCACATTGTGGGTGCCCAATAACATGATTATATATTGAACAAATCAATTTATTCTTGACATATAAAAGAAACTCTTTTTAGTTGCTCCCTTTGCTTCCCAAGAAACAAAAAATAAGAGAAACTACAAGAATTTTTTCAGTGAAAGCTGAATGCAGGATTTCACTTTAAGAATAAGAAAAATTATAACTATATACTTATTAACATTTGTTTTCTAAACATTGGTTGTTTGTAGATGTTTGATCGGATTTTTTTCCAAGTCATTTTTTGGGAGACAACATGCTAAGTGATGTTTATCTTCTACCCACTTTTACCAGGGAGCTATTCACAACACAAAAATAAAAATTCATGCATAATGAAAATTCTAAACCTTGGCCACTGCTTAGCACTGCTTAATTATATGCGATATAGCTGTGTATTTGATAGCAGATGCTATACGTATCTTGGCATCAATATTATTGTTTATGTATTACTGATTCTCCATGAAAAACATCTCTTCACTTTGTATCCTAAGGGACTCATTATCTCTCCAAGGACAGATGGAGATTTATATATAAAAATTGATAATGACCCTCTTTGCTAAATTAAAGATGTCGGCCAACTCTTTCTTTGGCAGCTGTCCAATTTGCATAATTGCATATGCCTTTCTAAATTTCCCCTGAAGCTCCAGTTGAATAAGGTGTTCCTTTGCATTTGCATGTTGAAAGGCTTAATTGTGCTGCATTAAACAGCTGCCCCCAGCTGCAGCCTCAGACCTGGCTGGTATTGGTGAACCTTCTGTGTGTTGGCAAATCACTTTGAGAATTTTCCAATCAAAGCAAAGCCATTAGTATTCATGAGCTTATATGAGCAGTGTTTAGATTTTGTGCAACATCAGTTAGCTGCAGTGAACATTCCTAAGGTAACTTTCCTACAACTCTACTCAATTAGAGTTAACAGCACATATGATAGGGCTTGCTTACTAAGGATTGTGCTTATAATGACATTACACATAATAATCAGAGAAGCACAGTGTGAGTAGGTTTTATTTTTCTTAGATCTACCAAACATTCAAATTGAATGTAATTTAATCTCTAATGTAAATAAACGAGAGGGCTGAAGTGGAGAAGAGCCTTTCGTTCTCCAAGATCTATTATGGCAATAGGCACCTTCTGAGAAAGCAACCAGATGCAGCTCCTAGAACAAGACTGACTGAGCTTAGTGCATGGAATCAGACTACCCAGACTTCAACCAATCTCTTCCCCAGAAGCAACCAATAGGCTGAACAAAGAGCCTCTTAAGTAGCCTAGAACAAAAGTTTAGCACCAAGAAAAGCATATTGACTGGTGGCTAACAACCTTATCAGTTACTTTGGCTAGGAGATTTTCATTAATTCAACAAACATGTACTGTATTAAGGAGCTGCTCTGGGTAAGGCAATGTGCAAGTTCTGGAAACATTGCAAAGCGACAGTGGTGTCCTATACTCTTGGAGATTACTAGTAGGGAAGTCAAACGTTAGTCGAATAATCACATAAATGAGAATACATTCACATTCTAACCTATGTGCTATGAAGAAATAGAACAGAATGCTATAAGAGCCTCACCCAATATGAGAGACTTAAGGAAAGCTTATCTGAAAAAATGAGGCTTGAGCTGAGAACTGGAGAAGTAATCACTAATAAGCTGAAGAATGAAAGAAGAATATTTCGAGTAGCGAAAACAGTGCTATCATAGCACTCTCTGTGAGTCCATTATGAAAACTAAGGAAAAAAAAAATCAATGTCACTGGATGTAGAGATCGAGGAAAAAAGTCAAGTAGAGTAAAGGTAGGCTGGAGACATAGACAGAAGCCAGACCATAGGAGCCCTTGAAGGCTAGCTTCATAATTTTGGCTGCTATCTAAAACAGTAATGGGAAGTCCCTGAAATGATGGGAGTGGGTCATAGAGAGGGATTAATACACTCAAAGTTGCATTTGAAACTATTGCTAGCTTCAATATAATAAATGGATGAAAGGAGGAGGGGATATGGGAAAATCAAATAGAATGACTTTGCAGGAGTCCAGCTAGAGAAAATGGCAGTATGGGCTAGATTCATAGCAGTAGAGAAGGAGAGAAATCAATGGATTCACAGATATTTAGGATATAAATTTGACAAAGTTTGTTGATTGATGGAGTTTAGACATGACAAACTTGAGATCTTTTTGAGACACCCAAGTGAAAATATTCAATAGGCAGTTGAGTGTAAGGGTCAGGAACTCAGAGGTCTGGTATGAAGGTACAAATTTGGGAATCATTAGTCAATTGATGAAAACTGAGCCATGGATATGAAAAATACTATCTAGAAGAGAGAATATGTAATAAATACAGAGGTACGCTACTCAGATCTACCTCCAACAAAGGATTTGATGCCCAGATTGACACCTCCAGCTCTTAGCTCTTTCAGGATACACCTTAGCTGAGAAAAACTCCACACAGGACCTCATTTCTTTTCTGGGGACACCACAATTCATGAATCAGCATGGCAGGAATATGAAGGCCTGGCCACTTCAGTCAAATGTGGGATGAACCCATGATCCAGAATGTCCCACTAATGGCCAAAATTTTGCTAGGCCTGCATCAAATTTCAACTCCTCTGTGCCTTCCTTCCACAGGTATTGATTCATAACAAAGATCTTGCACCCTAAACTCTATCTCAACAACATTTCACCTAGAGAAGCTAACCTATAACAGAGCATAAAATGGAAAGAGGAAGAAGCTTATAGCCCAGCCATCTGCAAAGTAAAAGAGAAGGAAATGCTAGAAAGTAAGAAGGGAAACCTGGATATTATGGTGTTTTGGAGCCAAAACAAACACATCTCAACAAAACAAAGAGTGCTGGGAGATTGGAAAAAAAATACTGGAAAGTGTCCATTGGACTTAAATCATGGAGGTCATTGGTGACCTCAGCCAAAGTTGTTTTGGTGCAGCGCCAGGAACAACTGCCAAATTAAAGAGGACTGAAGAGGGAGTTTGAGGTGAGAAAATGGACTCACCAAATAATGAGACTTCTTTAGAAAATTTAGATTGAAAGAAATGGGAAAGATAGAAAGGAGTTGAAAGATAGAAACATAGAAAGAAGTTGAGAGACAAGGAAGGTTGTTTTTAAGATGGAAGAGGCATGAGAAGATTTAAATGTAACTGGAAATAATCCAGTTGAGAAGGGTATGTCGAATAAATAGAAATGAGAGGAAGATGGGAGAAGAAACTGATAGTGTAAGGTTGATAATGATGTGAGAAGGTATGAGCAGACAGTTTCCAAAGCACAGGTGGAGGGATTGGGTTTAAATGAGAAGGATACTCCCTAGACTAAAATAGGAAGAAAAGAGAAGAACATGAGTCCAGATGGAACTGTATGGATTTGCTAGCAGGAAGCTGAGGGAGTTCCCATCTGATGCCTTCTATTTTCTTCAGGAAGTAGGAGGTAAAGTCATCTGCTGAAAATGAGGAGGAGTTAAGAATATTTGAGGTTTGAATAGAATGCACAATGTTTAAAACAATTGTTGTAGACAGAGGAAGAGAATTTACCAGGGACACATGGAAGAACTGGCAGGCTGAACAGGCCCCGTGAGTCGGCACCAATCTGCCTGTATCTGCACCACTGTTGGGAGACTTTTCGTGGCAGTGCCAGGCTTTTTGACTGCAGGCATACAGAAGGAATATAGATGCATTCATCCAGGTTTGGACATTTGTCAGACAAAGTTAAAAAAAATGTGAGGCAACAGGACTAGGGAGTTGAGAATATTGGTGAGAGCGTTATGCAAATAATGGACTATGGGGTCTAAACTAAATAATAATAATGAAAAGATCAACAGAGATAAAAAGATGGGAGCTGATGGACTTGGGAAAAATAAAGAGGCCAGCATATGAGAGCAATACTTTTCAAGATTTGGGGATCATGTCAATATGCAGAATATGATTCAGGTCAGCAGGTGGGAGCTGAGATTCTGCATTTTTAACAGTTTCCAAGGTAATGCTGATAGTCTTTAGAACTTCAATATGATCAAAAGTAGTTTTTAATTTGAGAGAGAGAGAGAGAACCAAAGCTGCTATTACATCACTAGAGTGGTAGCAGCTGAACTCAGAACAAACGATTAATGGAATTCCATGAAGGACACTTTCCACAGCTACTAGGAAGCCTCCCTTCTGATGCTACTCCTCCCTTCACTTCTTTACGAACTATATCCACATACAGAGTTACCAGAGTGACTCTGTCTTGCTTCCCTAAACAAATGTAACTAAAGGTAAGGCCTTGCTGGTCCTGGTCATCTAGATTGTAGTTCAGTAATAGTGATAGCAACAATTTACCCTGTTACTAGGGACTCAAAAAAGGGCAGACTCGTTTTTAAGAATAATTCAACTGAAATTAGAATTTTAAGATGAACTTCCAACACATCTCAGGAGCCCAACAGGCAGGGTAGGCCAATCTGTAAGGCGGTTAAAACAAAATGAACATTTTGAGTTTTAGACATATGTGAACAATAAGAAGAAGTGAAAACTGTTGGAACTTCTAGAAAGAAAGACCCTGCTCTGACTTAAGAAAAACTCAAATCTAGATGGCTCAGAAGGAATTATCTCACCTCTGGATGATATAGCTGGGCCCACAAAAATCCATTTTTCTGTCACTTACCATGAACCAAACCTTCTCAAGAAGTTGTAATTTGATTTCTAGTTCCTAAGCAAGCAGCTAAAGATTTTCTCTGTTGAAAAGAGACCAAAATCTCAGTGAAACAAATCATTGGTGTTAATATTTAAGCAACAACAAAACAATAAACGAAAACAATATTTGTAACTCAAGGTGAATTGATCCAACTCAAACTTAGGAGAAAAAGTAAGGTTGTAATAAACTAAGATAATAATATATAATTTTACTGTTAAACTGTAATTGTGCCTGATGTTTGATATTCTTTCAGTCTTGTCCCACATAGTGAATTTTTCTTCGAAATGTAGTAACTAAATAATAGTAAATGTTTGCTTTGAAGAAAGAGTCCTAACTTTTTATGGGAGAGAAATAACAATTGAATAGAAAAACAGGCTATAACCACACCTTCAAAAATGAAACTTTCTGGACCACCAATAAGCCCTAGGCACAGTTAAGTAATAAGTATATGTAAGTAGTAAGTCATAGTGTAACAAGTTTTCTGGCAAAGTATTCAGGAAGGAGCATTGTATAAATGGCCCTTTCAAACCTAAAATCTATAATGAAGTGACAAATGGCACAAACATATGAGGATTTACTTGCTATTCAATAATAGTTTCATTGCATTAACCTGAATAAGTAGGAAATATGGTTGCTTCTGGCACCATGACCCACTAGCAAGGCAAACGTAGACAGCAATAGGTTTTCCTGATGCTCCACAAGTCACCCAAACTAGGCAAATGTCCATTCCATGAGTACTCTTGCAAAGCCTGTGCATTTTTGAATGGAAGTCACTATTCAGTATAAATCAGACATTTAGACTTCCAGAAGTGTAAGTATTCCTCAAACTGACCACAGGTTTTTCTGGGAAGAGTATCTGTGGTAGACGGGCAAAAGGAAATGATTACCCAGATTTTTGCATGACTAAAAAATCTGATTCTCTTAACTACTCAGTTCAATTTCAGAAGAAAAGCTTGTCGGTATCAAATGAGTTAGTTCTGCCTTGATAAATTAGAGAGATCTTACCTTGACAGAACAGTAGACATATTATATTCTCAGCTTTGTAATGGCATCACTGGATTCCAGGGCATTCCCTGATATAAAGTTTTATATGCCATTTTCATGGGGGAAAAAAAAAATCCTTAAGGGTATGTCTCCTAAAAGGGAAAAGCTGCAGTTGGGCAGGTTTGGAAACTTTGTGACTATGAAGCTAGAATAAAAAACTTGCACTAAAGAGAGAAAAGGTATAAAATATGCTCTTTCTCTCTCTCTCTCTGTCTCCTCCACCCCCCATATATTATTCAAAATAAGGGCTTTGATTTCAGTTTTGGTGTTTTTATTTTCTAACCTCTTAATAAATTACCTGATACTTTAGCTCAGACCATTCTCAAAATAGAGATCACAAATTAAAATACCTACAAGGGTTAGGCAGATAAAGCAAAGGAGTGAAGTCATTTCTGTCAAGTTTAACAAAATGTTCAGTGGGGAGGACTTGGCAACTTGTAGAGTGCATGACCCATTGAAGCGTCTTAGCATGTACTCACCTCCAGTGGGTTGTCACATATAGAAATGCTGGCCTAGTGTTGCCAGATATACAAATTTTCAAGATAAACTATAAATCTGAATTTTTATGTACTGTCTCCTGGATGTTAAATTTGGCCATATTTCAAACATTGTTTGGAAATGTGTGGGGACTTCTAATCAAGATTGTTTAGTGAGTTCGTAAATTACTACACCCTTCTGTTCTAAAAATTCAGCCATGATTGGAAATATATAAAAAGATAAAAGCGCTATGACATTAGCTGGGTACAAAATCAAGATAAACATCTCCATGGACCAGAAACAGAACAGAAAGCCAACGCAGTGAGCAAGGCTCAGAGAGATGACTGGCCAGAACTGGGCACTTTGCCTGAAGCTGCAGCTGGGTTGGGACTTCCAAAAACACGTAGGCAGTTTAAAAAACAATTCACTTGCTGTTAGGAACTGTGGCTTGCTGGGACTCATTGGACCTGAGAAAGTGGGAGAAAAAAAGACACTGCCTTAAAACCAGGACCACGATTCCCAAATATAGATCAGGAACCCCAGAACAACTCTACAGATTTTCTAGATATTGCTTACCAAACTTGTAGGATAATACCTTAATCATAACTTTTCATTCATCTACTCAATCATGTATTCAACAACTATTTCGTGAGCAGCTACTACATGCTGGACAGTGTTATGGAGAAAAATGAGTGCACAAAACAAAGTCCCTATGCTATTGAGTTTACACTTTAGTTGAGGGAGAGGGGCCAGTGTGGGAAACAGATCACAAATAAATAAGTGAATATATAATGTCTGAGGGTGGAACTGCTAGGAAGAGAAAATAAACTAAGGCAAAGGAGGAAGAAAAACACCGAACAGGGAAGGATGGATGCTGTTTTATAAAGAGAGCTAGAGAAGACCTAGTGAGAATGTGATATTTAAGGGAGACATTTATAATGACAGGGGGACAAGTGCCCCAGGCAGATGGCACAGGAATTTCAAAGCCTTTAAGGCAGAAATGTGCAGGGTAGGCCCAAGAAATAGCAAGGAGAAGAGTGGGACGAGAGGAGTGAGCAAGAAAAGTGGTAGGAGCAAAAGTTAGAATTGGAGCAGAAGGCCAGATCACATAGAACCTTCAAGGTCATTTCCATGTTTGTGACTTTTTATTCCAGTGAGATGTGAGACCACTGTGAGGGTTAGAGGCAAAGAGAAACATAATATAACTTACGTATTTAAAAGATCACTAGGACAGCCTTGGTGAGAAAGGACTGGAGTGAAGGGCAAGGAGCATGGAAAGAGGCAAGGAGACAAATTAAAAGCCTATTTAAGCAATCCAGACCAGAGATGATGAGGGCTTGGACCAGGAGGGAAGCAGTGGAGGTGGGGAGATGTTGTTATGGTCTGAAGATATATTTAAGATAGAGACAAGAGGATTGTTGTTGGATCAGAAGGATAGTGTGAAAGAAAGAGGGGAGTCAGAAGTTATCCCAAATTTTTTAAAAGAGAATTATAAAAGCTATAAAACTACCAGATGAAGATATAGGGTAAACACTCCAGGACTTTGATCTAGGAAAAGATTTTGTGAGTAATAACCTCAAAAGCACAGGCAACAAAACCAAGAACAGGCAAATTAGACTGTATTAAACTAAAAAGCTCCTGCACAGCAAAAGTGAACAATTAACAGAGTAAAGAGACTACCTATTGAATGGCAGAAAATATTCCCAAACTACTCATCTCACGAGATACTAGTATCTAGAGTAAACAAGGAACTCAACTCAAAAGCAAAAATTAGGAACAAAAAAAAAAAATCCCCTTGAAAAATGAGCAAAGAACATGAATAGACATTTCTTAAAAGACATACAAATGGCCAACACATACATGAAAAAATACTCAATATTGCTAGTCATCAGGGAAATGCAAATCAAAGCCACAATGAGATATTATCTTACCCCAGTTAGAATGGCTATTATAAAAAAAAACAAGAAATAGCAATGCTGATTAGGATGCAGAGAAAAGGGATCTGTTACACACTTTTGGTGGGAATGTATAGTACAGCCTCTATGGAAAACAATACTGAAATTTATATTTCAAAAAACCAAAAAACCTAAAAACAGAACCATGATATGATCCAGCAATCCCCTCTACTGGGTATTTATCCAAAGGGAAAGAAATCAGTATCTCAAAGGAATATCTGTACCTTCATGTTTATTGTAGCACTATTCACAATAGCAAAATATGTAATCAACCTAAGTGTCCAGAAACAGAATGGATGCAGAAATTGTGATAAACACACACACACACACAATGAAATACTAGTCAGCCATTAACAAAAAGGAAATCCTACCATTTGCTGCAACATGGATGGAACTGAAGATCATTATATTGAGTGAAATAAGCCAAGCACAGAAAGACAACTATTACATGTTCTCACTCATCTGTAACAGCTAAAATAATTGATCTTATGGAGGCAGAGAACAGTGATAGTTACCAGAGGTAGGGAAGCACTTGTAAGTGTTGGGGAGGATAAGAGGTTGATTAATGGGTAAAAACATACAATTAGACAGAATCAATAAAATCTAATGTTCTATGGTAGAGCTAGGGTAGTTATAGTTAAAAGCAATGTATTATATATTTCAATATAACTACAAGAGAGGACTTAAAATGTTCCTAATACATAGAAATGATTAACACAAGAGGTGATGGATATCCTAAATACTTTGATTTCACCATTACACATCCTATGTATTTAACAAACTGTTACTTGTACCCTATAAATATGTACAAATGTTGTGTATCAATTAAAAATCAGCCTATCAATAATCATTAAAAAAGAGAGATGGGGTCTTGATAGGTTGCCCATGCTGAAGTGAAGTGACTATTGAGGCCTAATCATTGCACACTACAGCTTCAAACTCCTAGGCTCTAGCAATTCTCCACCTCAGCCTCCCAAGTAACTGGGACTACAGGCAAGTGCTACCATGCCTGGCTACAACTCCAGACTCTTTGGCCTCTGTAGCTGAAAGACTGATATTATCATTTTCTGAGATTGGAAAGTATGAAGAAGGGTAAGGTTTGAGGTTGGAAGTTGGATAAGAATCAGAGTTGAAGATGTGGACTTGTAAAGTTTGTGGTATATAGAATATATCCAAGTGGAAATTTCAAGTAGGAATCCCAAGGGAGAGGTCCAGGCTATGGGAAAAAATGTAGAGGTCATCAGTAGATTAATGGAATTTAAATCCATGAGACTAAACGAGATTAGAAAGGGAGAGCATGTATATTTATGAGTAAGTCCAAGTAGCACACTCCAATCATGCAATTTGAGAAGACTTTAACAAAGGGTCTATTTAAATAGTGTGACAGAATTTCAGATAAAGAATAAAGGGTGGTGTATTACCCCAGTACCAGGCAGCCTAATGGGTCCAGGGGAAGGAGGAATTGCCAGAAACCCAGAGAAGGTAGCTAAATAAAAGATGCTCCCCTTGACGAGAACTGTAACCTTTAGTCAAAGGAGGCAATCCAGCAGTAAGGAGGCTAATGGAAGCAATGCTCTACCCCACTCTCCTCCCAACCTCCAACAGAAAGTCAAGGGCAAAGAAGTTGTTGATATGGTATGCTCGAATCACAGAGCACAAACCAAAGAAGAGGAGGGGAGAAAGAAGATATGGGGAGGCAAATAAAAAAGATCCAAGCACAATAGATAAAGAGGAAAAGAGACCCAAGAACTGAGCCTAGGGAATTCCAGTTTTTATTTTGTTTTGAGATGGAGTTTCACTCTTGTTGCCCAGGATGGAGTGCAATGGCGGAATATCGGCTCACCACAACTTCTGCCTCCCAGGTTCAAACGATTCTCTTGCCTCAGCCTCCAGAGTAGATGGGATCACAGGTGCCTGCCACCACACCCAGCTAATTTTTGTATTTTTAGTAGAGACAGGGTCTCGCCATTTTGGCCAGGCTCGTCTTGAACTCCTGACCTCGGGTGATCCACCCGCCTTGACCTCCCAAGGGAATTCCAGTTGTAAAGGTCAAACAGATGAGGAGTGTGGTAGGAAGCATTGTAAGATGGCCCCTAGGATTTCTACTCCTTGGTGTTAATGGCTTGTATGGTCCGCCATGCCCCTCTTGTGTGTCAGGACCTGTGACTTGCTTCTAGACAACAGGTAATGTTGAAGGGATTTCAAGATGAAATCAAGATCCAAATTAATTGTTTTGAGTTAATCAAAAGGGAGGTTTTCCTGGTGGGTTTGACTTAATCAGGCAAAAGGTCTTAAAAGAGGGGATGGGGAGGGAACTAGGCTGACCTTAATGTAAGAGACTCTCTGTGGTCTTGAAGTATGCTGCCATGCTGGAAAAGCCAATGTAGCAAGGAATTATCTGTGATCTCTAGGATCAAGAGTGGTCCTCAGCCAACAGCCTCCAAAAAGCCAGGCTCTCAGTCATTCATCCACAAGAAAATTATTTTGCCAATGGCCTGAGTGAATTCAGAAGCAGAATCACCTCCAGTTGAGCCTCCAGGTAAGAATGCAGTCCAGCCACATCCTTGATTACAGTCTTGTATGACCTTGATTAAAAGGCCCAGTTAGACTATGCCCTGACTCCTGACTCACAGAAACTGTGAGATAATGTATCTGTTTAAAACCCACTAAATTTGTAGTAATTCCTTACACAACAAGAGAAAACTAATATAAGAAGAAACCAACAAAAAAGACTGAGAAGAAGAACCAGGGAAAAGGAGAACCAAGAAAGTGGCATCCCAGAAGTAAATTGAAGAAAATACTTCAAGAAGAGAGTTACAGTTGTGGCAAATGCTTCTGCTAGTTCAAGTCAGATGATAACAGAGAATTGATCATTAGAATTTAATTGCATGGAAGTAACTGGTAGGTTTAACAGGTAGATGAAGAAAAAAGCCTGATTAAAGTGGATGCAAGAGAGAATGGAGAGAAAAAAAAATGTGAGCTGCTGACTATAAATTTTTCAATAAGTTTTGCTATCATAGAGAAATGTGACAGTAGATGGAGGAGAATGTGGGGTCGAAGGAAGATTTGCTTCACAATAAGAGATATTATACTATTTTTGAAGGCTCACTGGGATTACCAAATAGAGAGGGGGAAAACGATGACAGAGGAAAGGGATGCAGAATTTGTTGAGGTTATATACTTGCATAGGCAAGAGGGTATAGGAATTAGTGCAAAGGTGGAATTAGACCTGGACAGTTGAGAAATAACAGTAAGAGAGAAGTCAGATTCCTTGGGTCCAGATACCAAAACTAAATATATAAGAATAGAAAAGTAAAGAACAATCTCACTCATAAATATATATGTAAATATCATAATAAAATAGGATATAGTAGAAAGCTAAATTGACCAATGTTTTAACATTTTGGGGGAGATGTAATTCACACATCACAAAATTCACCCCTAAGTATACCATTCAGTGGTTTTTAGTGTAGTAACAAAATTGTACAACCATTACAACTTCCAGAACGTTTTTGTCACCCCAATAGGAAATCCCATATCCATTAGCCCTATGGAAATCCTATATCCCTCCCAGTCCCTACTCCCAGCCCCTAGAAACCATTGATCTACTTTCTGTCTTCATGGATTTGCCTGTTCTGGACATTTATATAAGTGAAATTATACACGACCTTTTGTGACTGGCTTCTTTCATTTAGAATCACATTTACAAGGTTCATCCACGTTGTAGCAAGCATCAGTCCTTCATTTCTTTTTGTTGTTGAATGATATTCCATTGTAGGGATACACTACATTTTGTTTATTCATTTATCAATCAATGAATATTTGAGCTGTTGTCCCTTGGCGGCTATTATGAATAATGCTGCTATGAACGTTAATGTACAAGTTGTTGCATAGGAAATAATTTTAATTTTCTTGGATAGATATCTAGGAGTGAAATTGTTGGATCATATGGAAACTCTATGTGCAATTTTTGTTTTAAACTGCTAAACTCATTTACAAGGGGACTATAGCATTTTATCTTCCTGCTAGAAATGAATGAGGGTTCCAATTTCTATACATGCTCATCAACATTTGTTATTGCCTATCTTTTTTACCAGAGCCATACTAATGAATGTGAAGTGATATCTCATTGTGGTTTGGATTTGCATTTCTCTCACTAGGGAATGATTTTGAGCATCTTTTCATGTGCTTATTGGCCCTTGGTATGTCTTCTTTAGAGAAACGTCTATTCAAATCCCTTGCCCATTTTAAAATTGGATTATTTCTTTTTATTGTTAATTTACAAGGGTTCTTCATGTATTCTGGATTATCAAATATATGATTTGCAAATATTTTCTCCCACTCTGTGGTTTGTCTTATCAGTTTCTTGATAATGTCCTCTGAAGCTCAGAAGTTTTTAATTTGATACAGTCCATTTCTTTTTCTTTTGGTGCTAGTATGCTTTTGGTGTCATATCTAAGAAATCATTGCCTCATCCAAGTTCACAAAGATTTACTCTTACCGTTTTTTTCCTAGAGTTTGAAGGTTTTAGCTCTTATATTTAGGTTGTTGACTCATTTTTGAGCTAATATTTGTATATGTTGTGACTCAATTCCAGTGTCAGTCTTTTACATGTGGATATCCAGTTGTCACAGTAGCATTTATTGAAAAGAATATATTTAATCAAGTTATCTTGGCACTCCTATCAAAAATCAACTGATCTTAAATGTAAGGGTTTATTTCTGGATTCTATATTCTATTCCATTGATCATATGTCTGTCCTTACACCAGTGCCACAAAGCCTTGATTACTGTAGCATTGTAGTAATTTTTGAAATCAGAAAGTGTGTGTCTACCTTCTTGAGGTAAATTTTTAAAAAGAAGGAAAGTGTGAGTCCGCCAACTTTGTTCTTTTTTAAGACTGATTTGGCTACCCTGACACTCTTGCATTTACATACAAATTTTAGAATCAGTTTGTTGATTTCTTTTTAAAAAAGCAGATAGAATTTTGATAGTGATTTTCTTGCTATAGATCAGTTTGGGGAGTATGTCTACCTTAACATTAAGTCTTCCAAGCCACAAGCAAGAGATACCTTTCCATTTACTTAGCTATTCCTTAATTTCTTTAAAAATGCTTTATCATTTTTAGTTTATAAGTCTTGCACTTCTTTTGTTCCCTTTATTCCTAAGTATAATATTCTTCTTGATGTTACTATCAATGGAATTATTTTGCTAACTTCCTTTTTGAATGTTTATTGCTGGTGTGTAGAAATACAATTGATTTTTGTATATTAATCTTGTACTCTGTAAACTTGCTGAATGCACTTATTAGCTCTGATAGTTTTTGTGGATTTTTTGTGATTTCTGTATACAATATCATGTCATCTGTGCATATAGTTTTACCTCTTCCTTTCTGATCTGTGTACCTTTTATTTCTTTTCCTTGCTTAATTTTCCTGACTAGAACCTCCAGTACAATACTGACTAGAAATGAACTGCATACTTTTTAAACTCATAATTCTATATGGCTGACCCCAAGAATTTATGTGCCAGATAGTTTTAAGCACCTTATAAGTATTATCTCATTGAATCTTTACAGTAATTCTATGATTTAGATGCTGTCATTTCCTATATTACACATAAGGAAACCAAGCCAGAGTTAATTTATGCAACGTAACACCGCAGCTAAGTAGCAGAGCTGGAATTTAAACCCAGCCAGATTGGTCCAGAGTTGTAGCTCTTAACCATTTAACATGCTGACTCACATACATATCATTATTAACCGAGTAGCTTAATGATGAAATTTGAGAAGCATTCCTTTACATGTCGGGAAAAAGACAAGGTTGCCAGCTACTGCTACTTCTACTGAATATTTTAGTGTAGGTTCTAGTAAATGCAAGCCAATAACATTTTTTGGTACAATAAATTGGAAAAGAAGAGACCTAACTATCATTGTTTGTGAAAAATATCATTTGTTCACACAGAAAATTCAATAGCTTCTATATTCAGCCTTTAGAATTTAGAAATAATCCACAGATTCATGGGTAAAAGAGCTACATACAAAAATTGGGAGCATATTCCTAAGCACCAGTCATAATCCATTGGATAATATAGCAGAGAAAATATTTCAATACTATATGATATCTAGGAATAAATCTAGCAAAAGATACACAAGTGGAGAACCAAGTGTTTGAGAAAAGAAAGTAGACTAGTGCGACTGTAGTGCAGAGTTTACACAGAGGGAATTCAGAAAAAAAGGAGTTTGGCCAGATTAAAGAGGCTTGAATATATATTCCATAGAAACTTTTTGAGCAAGGAAGTAGAAAAAATAATGTAATATTTACAGAAATTTAATCTGAGACCGATTCAATTGAATCCATTAGTCTAAGGAGCCCAGAAACACAGTGGGGGGATTCAGTCTACCTCCTCGTGTGAAGATTTTTACAACCAGTTCCCTCGCAGTAAAGAGCAATGTACTGCCTGCCACATACTCAAATAAAAGAAAAATCAGTATTTTACATCTGATTGTTTTCCTGTACAGTAATAATGGAAAGCAGAAAACACTGCTGCAGTGCTGCTTGTCACACTCTGTTTTTTTTTTTTTTTTTTGGTCTTCATATTTTCAATATGAGGTCAAATGACGGAGTCTTGAGTCATCCAGGGGCCTGGTTGATGACCAGTTCTTCTATCTAATGACTAATTTTGGCATTTAGCAAAAGGCTAAAAATATGCCTATGATCATAGGCAGAATGCAGTTATTTTTTAAAAAAAGAGACTTTGGGGCCAGTTGCACAAAATTATAATGAAACCATGGTAATAACAGGCAACAGCTATAAGGGTTAAATCATAAATTATGAATATTTTAGGGCCAGGCACAGTGGCTCACGCCTGTAATCTCAGCACTTTGGGAGGCTGAGGAGAGCAGATCACCCAAGGTCAGGAGTTCAAGACCAGCCTGACCAACATGGAGAAACTCAATCTCTACTAAAAAATAAATAAAAATAAATAAATAAATACAAAATTAGCTGGGCGTGGTAGTGCATGCCTGTAATCCCAGCTACTTGGGAGGCTGAGGCAGGAGAACCACTTGAACCCGGGAGGCAGAGATTGCTGTAAGCCGAGATCACGCCATTGCACTCCAGCCTGGGCAGCAAAAGCGAAACTCCGTCTCAGAATATTTTAACATCAAGTTCTGACGTTAGTATGGCACTATATAGGGAGGTCTAAGTCCCCAACTGACCTATTTTTGTTAAATATAAATAAACATATTCAGGCCCTTATCTTTCCAACTTCTCTTTGGCGTTTTCATTTGCCAAATATTTACTGGGCACCTGCTATATATCAGGCACTGTGCTAAGTCCAGAGGATGCTGAAGAGAACAAAGCAAATGCAGCACCCGCCATCTCAAAGTTTACATTCCTTCCTGAAGTCTGCAATGTGACGAACTTCTCCTAGGCTGCCAGGACACCACTCTGGAGTTTTTCCCCGCCTCCCTCATCACTCTGTCTCCTTCACTGGCTCCTTTTCTTTTGCTTTTCTCTTAAACATTGGTTGCCCCAATTTTCAGCCCTCTTCTCTTCTCCCTCAGTATTTTCCCAGAGAAATCTCCATTTATTCCCATTTTTGTATTTCATTTATATAGTAAAGTTACGTTTAGATCTAGATAGATATATAGATTACTATGTGCCAAGATCTGTTATAACTACATTACAAATATTAACTCATTTAATCCTTGTAACAACCATTTGAGGTGGATAGTATTATTTTACCCATTTTCCAGATGAGGACACCGAGTCACAAATTGGTTAAGAAGGTAGCAGAACTAGAGTTTAAACCAAGACAGACCATGACCTAGACCATTATGCTGTGCACACTCCCATATCTTCAATCTGTCACCTCTGTGTGGATGCCTCCCCAATGCAGATCATTAAGTTGTCATTTTCTATATTCAGTCTCATATTTTATAATGGCTGCTAGACATCTGTACCTGAACTTTCCTCACATAACTTAGAAACAATGTGTTTTCTAGTCTGAATGGTCGTGTCATCCCAAAATTATTGTGTTGAAATCTTAACCCCAAGATAATGGTATTAGAAAGTGAGGTCTTCTGCTCAAAACTGCTGCAGGTTTGCAGCTCCTGGTATCTGTGTTGGCAAATGGCCCTTCTTGCCTTGATCCACAGGGATGGGGAAGGGGATGTCATTAATATTTTGTTAATTAATACTGATTAATTAATCCAAAAAGAGTGAGGCCTTCTGGAAGGTGATAAAGTCATGAGAGTGAATCTCATGAATGGGATTCGTGCCTTTACGGAACAGACTCCAAAGAGCTGCCTTGCCCTTCTACCATGTGAGGACGTAGCATGAAGGGGCTGTCTATGCACCAGGAAACCTGTCCTCACCAGACACTGAATAGACTCATGTCTTGATCGTGGACTTCCCAGCCTCCACAACTGTGAGGCATACATTTCTGCTGTTTATAAGCTATCTAGCTTATGGTATTTTGTTATAGCAGCCCAAATGGACTAAGACAGTACTCAACTTATCAGATTCCTTTTCTTTCATGCTCTCCATTATATGTTCAGGTCCTTATCAATATCCTCTTATAACAGCCTCCTAACAGGTCTCCTTAATCCAGCAGCTCTCAAAGTGTGATCCAAGGACATCTAAGAATTTTTGAGACCCTTTCAGGAGTTCACAAGATCAAAATTATTTTCATAACAATACTAAGATATTATTTGGCTTTTTTACTGTGTTGACTTTTGCACTAATGGTACAAAAAACAATGGGTGATAAAACTGCTGACAACTTAGCGTGAATAGAGCAGTGGAAGCAAACTATACTAGAATTTCGTTTTATTCGTCACCACCGTACACTCCCAGTTTAAATTCTAAGATGCCGGATTCACTAAAGAATATCTTTGATGAAGTAGTAAAATTATCAATTTTTCACAATATTGACTCTTGATTACACACCTTTTAAATGTTCTGTGAGATGAAATAGAAAGTACACATAAAGCTCTTCTGATATACTGAAACAGTCCTTGTCTCAAAAGAAAACCAATTGTGTAGCTGTTTGAATTGTAAGTAGAAGTAGCCATTTTTTCAGAGAATGTTAGAAAAGGATAATATTCATACTAATTCGGATATTAGAAAAATTAGAATATTAGAAATCTTAACAAATATGGTTTTTTGTATTATATATTGAAATGTGTCAACATTTGGAAGTTCTACATAACGTGGGGAACCAATATTTTCTAGATGACCAGTGCATTTGGTTACAAAACCATACATGGGTAAACGGTTCATTCAAAATTCAATATAGATCAATGGATTTTAATCCATCATAGTAACAAATATGGTTTCAGATTCTACATTGCGACTAAGCATTATGAAACTACCACTATTGTATTTTGGTTTACTAGCAAAGAATGTCAGATACGCTAAGCTTGTAGGTCCCAGCTATCACATAAACCCACTGCATGCAACCACTTGGGCCCCTTAGTATCCCCCTCCATAGGACTCAGAAAGCAAAGGTAACCAGTGCAAGAATGAAGTTCATACTGATTGCTGCACCATGAGTAATGACTCAAGAATTCTGTGTCTAATGCCAGCAACCTGAAACTGTAGAGGTTAATGTTTTAGCTTATAAATGAGGTAAAATCTCAGACTGTTCACAGTTCTTGACAGATAATGATAAGAAAATTGTTTAACTAAGTGAAGTGGTCATGTGAGGCAATCCTGGAAAATAGACTAGAATGATTAGAATAGAGATGGCCTAAGGAGTATGATTATCTACAGGTGATAGACAGCTACTGAAGGTGTTTTAGTACAAGTATAACACAGCAAAAGTGTTACCTTATTAAAATTAATTGGAGTGATATGCTAACTACCAATGTAGAACTAGACAGAGTGCTTACAGTGAAGAAGGCATTGTGATAAGGCTTCTATTTAATCTCTGTTACAATTGAATAATGTAATTATAATAATCATTAACATTATATATATATATTGTGCTTGTTATGTGAACAATTTTAAATACATTAACTCACTAAACGTGTAAACAACTTTATAAAGTAAATATTGTTATTGCCTATCTTAGTACAGGTAGCTATAACAGAATGCCACAAGCTGGCTGGCTTTAACATCAAACATTTGTTGCTCACAGTTTTGGAGACTGTGAAGGCATCAGTCAACTCAAGTCTAATGAGGGCACCCTTCTCAGTTTGTAAATAGCCGTGTTCTTCATGTATCCTCATGTGGCCTAAAGAGTGAACTTTAGTCTCTTTTTCTTATAAGGATACTAATCCTATTACTGAGGCGCCATTCTCATGACCTCATCTAAACCTAATTAACTCCCAAAGGCCCCACCTCCTAATACCATCCCACTGGGGGTTAGGATTTTAAATATGAAACTTGGGAAGACATAAACATGTAGTCCACAATATCACCATTTTACAAATAAGGAAACTAAGGAATCTAAAGATAAAATATCTTGCTCAAATTCACAGCAAACGAAAAACAAGTAAATGGTAGAAGTAGGACTTGACTCTAGGAAGTCTTTCTCCCAGAGACTGTGTTCTCAACCATTATCCTATACTACACTATTCTTAGGTAAGGCATATGGATTCATTATACCCCTTTTACCGCTATGCAAAGAAGTGTAGAAAAATTAGGTCACTTACCCCAAGTCATAAATCCAATACGTGTTGAAACTAGGAATATACTTCTAAATATAAAAAAGGAGAAGATTATATAGTCAATTATATAAATTTAATTAGTATCCTTATTTTGGTTCTTTTCAACTAATCCTTTCGTGGTCTGACGTAGAGGGATTCCTTTGGAGATTGTTACATGAGCAACATGACTCAGATTCCATGGGACTTGCGGTCATAATCCTAATGACCAAAATAGGAAAATGAGGTAAGCAACGCCCTATAGGATGAAACCATTTAACTTTGAACTCTGACTGAGAATGACAGGAACCCAACTCAAAACTCAGTGTCAGCAACAACCGGAACCATGGCCTCACTTCTCTCTCTCTGTTCTCTCTCTGCCATCTCTGCTTCTCTCTGTCCATTGACATCATTCTTACGATTTGTTCATAAAGCTGAAACTATGTCTATCATCATCCCCAGCCTCACATCTTACTAGCTTCACCACCACCAAGAGACAAAAAAAATTCCCTGGTTCCAGCTCAACAATACCCAGGAAAAGATGCTGTTTGGCCTGACTTGAGCCTTTCTTTCATTTTATGACCAATCCCTGTGCACAGTAAGGTAATCTACTAGCATAACCCAGGTCCCTTGTCTATCCCTGGATGGGGACAAGCTTGCGGAGTGTACAAAGAACAAGTCAGGAAACAATGATTGATAGTCCCTTCTACAACCACGCTACTGTAATTGGAGAAAAGCTGTTCCCACTCAACCAAAAAAAAAAAAGCAGAGAGAGAAGTGGGATAGTGATCTCAGGCAAATAGAAGCAATAGAGCTTCACAATATCTGAACAGGGACTCTCTATTTGGCTTTGGCACCCTTTACATTGGAAGCACATTTTGAAATTCAGTACATAATTCAGTTCGGTACAAGGCTGGGTTTCTTTGCTTTATTTATTGATATCTTGAGTTCCCTCACTGAGTAACACAATGAGACAATAATTTTCTTGGGGATGGGGACTGAATTCACACATTTTCTAGGTATTTTTGTACACTTAGTAAATTCCCATTGAAAAAAGTCCAGCCAACTTTCCTTGCCATGCTATAAATGTAAGAATGTTTGGTTTATGGCAGCAGTAGTTTTAGGAAGCCTACCATTGTTTGGAATTCTTCCCCTGTGGTTCCCAGTTGCTCCCAAGGAGATGACCCCCACACCATTTTGTCTTCAAAATACTAACAGCTCACTGTTGAATCAAACAGGGCCAGCCTCAGCCAGAAAAAAAAAAGAAAGATAGATGTGAGAGCAGTAGTCTCCTAAAAGCTGAGCCTTGGCAATATATTATACTAACAGTGGACATTTAATTCAGCTACATTGAGCTACATTGAGCTGAATTAAATGTCCATTGAGTTCTGACTTTGTGGTAGTACTTAACATATTCCAGATTTTTTTTTTTTTTTTGGAGACGGAATCTCACTCTGTCACCAGGCTGGAGAGCAGTGGCATGATCTCGGCCCACTGCAACCTCTGCCTCCTGGGTTGATTCTCCTGCCTCAACCTCCCAAGTAGCTGGGGCTACAGGCGCATGCCACCACGCCCAGCTAATTTTTGTATTTTTAGTAGAAACGGACTTTCACCATGTTGGCCAGGATGGTCTCAATGTCTTGACCTCATGATCTGCCCCCAAAGTGGGCACCTTGGCCTCCCAAAGTGCTGGGATTACAGGCATGAGCCACCGCAGCCAGCCTTCAGATTTTTTAATGTTTTTGTTACATTCTTACCATGGCCATTTTTAAAACTTAATATAATGTCTACTATTTTTTGACTTCTTGGTTAGGTGTTTCTATATATCTTAGCTAATTCAACCAAATTAAAGTTAGCATTTACACACACATACACACACACACACACACACACACACACACCATTAATGATTAAAGAAGATGAGGTCTAGAGAGATTAAGGATTATACCTAAGCTCATAACCCTTCTATGTTGTGAAGCCAGAGTTTCCAACCAGGTCTGTCTGACTTCCAGAGCTGCCTTATGGCACTATTTGGCTAGAAAAATCACATCCTAATTGAATTTCTAACTATTGTACAGTTAATATTTCCTTTGCAAGACATTGGTGTGCACTCAGTCCAAATGGAAATATTCACCTCCTAACACAGTGACACTTTCTCCTCCACACATCAAGCATGGAATTTCCAAACATTCAAAATCATCTTCACATTAAGCCATTTGTTTAGAGAAGTCCCCATCTTGAACACTTGGAGCTGTCAAGAACCAGGGGCAAATGTGTGTTCCCATGATACAGAAATGATTTTCTAAAATTATCTTCAGGAACAAAACCATAACAAAGATTTTGGATGGTGAGGAGAGAATCTCTCTCTTTTTTTTTTTCTTTTTTTCATTTTGTTTCATTTTCTGAAAAGATTTTCCTCAAATGTTCTAAAAATCACATTTGGGGTAGAAATCAAACAAGACCAGCCTCAGTCAAAAAAAAAAAAAAGAAAGAAAGAAAGATAGGTGTGAGAGTCACAGTCTCCTGCAAGCTGGGCCTTGGGGATGTCAATTGTGTGTCAACACCTCTCCTCTGGTAGCAATGTTAGTACAGTCACCAAGAAAGGCAAAAGAAAAAATCTTCACTCAGCAGCATGAGCCCAGAAGAGACAACTGAAGAGAACGGCAAAACGGTGTCAGTAAGCAGAATAACTGTGGGTAAGAGAAGGGAGTCGTGTGGTCTAAACACAAGGTTCTGTTTCTCTTTCACTATAATGACTATGGAATCCTGTGAGATAAAACACATTTGTTAAAAAGGGAAGATGTGTCCCCTTTCTTAAGTTGAGTAAACATGGTCTGCATCCAACAAGATTGTATCACAGAGGTTGCAAATTTTCCTATGCGACCAAGGAACCGAAGGAGTTTGAACAGTGCATTTTTCAGTTCTTTTCTTTATTTTCTGAAAGAAGTTAGAATGTACCAGCTGATGTCACTGATACACCTTGACACTCTTGAGGAAGAGGAGATAGAGACAAAAGGGAAGAAAATAAATTTAAATTGGCATGCTCTTGACTTTACCAGCTGGCTGAAAGAGCATTTTTCCTAATGAATCTGAAGCAATTCACAGCCTAACTGTAAGTGGAAGGAAGGCCCTGGGATAGCTTAAAGAAATGTACAAAAACTAATATATGTGTAACGATTTTCATATTTTTGCTTTTTATATATTCTTGTTTATCAGAATATTCAACTCCAAAGAATAACAAGTGGTCTGTATGCTATGTACAAACATAGATAGATAGATAGATAGATAGATAGATAGATAGATAGATAGATAGATAAAGATATAAAACCTCAATAGTTTTAGGTTTTATGGAAAGAGAGAACTTACTTATTTTGTGTATGGTTTGGGGTTTGGGATATATGTGTGTGTGTATTTATAAGCCAATTAAAAAAACATTTTATGTATCCACACATTAGGAAATATAATGAAAAAATCTGACAAAAATTCCAAGGAATAAATGTAACAAAATTTGCAAAATTTATGTGAAGATTTATTTTTAAAAGATTTATTTTTATTTATATAAATGTATGGCATGAAAGTGTAATTTCATTACATTGATATACTGCACAGTGTTGAAGTCAGGGCTTTTAGCATATCCATCACTGGAGTAACATACATTTTACCCATTTCTCATCATCCACACCACTCTTATCCCACCCCAGAGTCTCCACCATCTAGCATTCCACACTCTAATTGCATGTGTACACATTATTTAGCTCCTATTTATAAGGGAGAACATGTAGTATTTATCTTTCTGTGGAAGACATTTTTTAAAACACTGAGAAAGGGAACCAAAGAAGAGTTAGACAGGTAGAAAGGCATAGCATGTTCTTGCATAGGAAGGTACAGTTAATAAGAATACCAATTTTCTCCACCATAATTTATACAATTAACATGATATTATTAAAATAACTAGAGAATTTTTTTCAACTAAGCAAGCTTATTCCAAAGTTTTTATATAAAATGAACATACAAACAGGATAATTCTGAAAAAGAGGTATAAAGTGGAGGGACTAGACTTACTAAGTATTTAAAATATATAATAAAGCTATAATAATTGAAACAATCTGTACCTGCACTTGACTAAACAGAGAAATCAGTGGAACACTATGGAAGCCAAGAATTAGATATAAATACCTAACAGTATTTAGTCTATAATAAAATGGCATTAGAAATTTTGAGAGGAAAATGGATTTATAAAGTTACAGAAGAAACCATCGTGGGTTTTTTAAAAATGTAATCTGACAGTGTAAGATAGTTTGTACACATGACTCAAAATACGGAAGCCTAATAGAACAAGTGAACATAAATGTAAGAAACTAAAAATGGCCAGAAACAGTTGCTCACACCTGTAATCCCAGCGCTTTGGGAGGATGAGGCAGGCAGATCGCCTGAGCCCAGGAGTTCAAGACCAGCCTGGGCAACATGGTGAAGCCCTGTCTCTACAAAAAATACAAAAAATTAGCTGGGTGTGGTGGCACATGCCTGCAGTCCCAGCTACCCAGGAGGCTGGGGTAGGAGGATCACCTCAACCCAAGAGTTTGAGGTATCGCAAAAGGGATATTAAGGGCTCAAATAAATAGTAAAGCCATCCACTGAATAGAAAAAAAAAAAAGTAGAAAAGAGTACAAATAGATAATTTATAGAAAAGGAAATTAAAATGAGAAATGCAAATAAACTTCACATTGAAATATCATTTTTCACCTATCAGGAAGATAAAGATCTACAACTTTTATTGCATACTCTGTTGGCAAGTCTATTGGGAATGGGCACTCTCACTCATGTTGACGGGAGTAGGTACTGGTAAAATCCTTTTGTAGTGTGATTTAGCAACGTATACCAAAGCTATAAATATGCATACTTTTTACCTAGTAAAGGTTATCTGACAGATCTACCACACATATATGTGGAATATGAAAGCATAAGGTTATACATTACAGCTTTTTTATTGCAAATATTGGACACAGCTTAATATCCTTGCATAGGGGCTGACAAAATCAAATTTGGTTCATCCATTTCAGTGTGCTTACTCCATACAGCTACAAACACTAAAGAAAAGGACAAAACAAATCCAAAGCATATATATATAGTGATCCTAAATCCCAGTTTCCAGGGCAGTCTGGGTTTATGCTTGTTGTTCTGGTGTTCCATCCAATTGACATTGCCTTGTACTCTCCAAAGTTATCTGTCTATTTAACAAATAATTTGTTTGTTGAAATGGAGTAAATGTTTATGTCCCCCCAAAATTCATATGTTAAGATCCTAATTCCCTGTGTGATGGTATTAGGAGGTGAGGCCTTTGAGAAGTAATTAAGTCATGAGGGTAGAGCCCTCATGAATAGGATTAGTGCCCTTATGAAAAAGACTCCAGGGAGCTCTTTTGCTCTCTTTCTGCTATTTGAGGATACAACAGTCTGGAACCAGCAAGCTGGTCCTCACCAGAACCCAGCCATGCTGGCACCCTGATCTCTGACTTCCAGCTCCAGAATGATGAGAAATAAATTTCTGTTGTTTATATAGTCTATAGTATTTAGGTTGGTGCAAAAGTTATTGCACAACTACTTTTGCACCAACTAATAATTGCAAAAAGCACAATTACTTTTGCACCAACCTAATAATTTGTTCCAGCAGCCCAAACTAACTAAGACAGTCACTCTAAGTGTAGTTCGCTTTGGAAGTGAGAGAAAGGAATGGGGTGAGGCAGGGAATGGGATATGAGGTTAGATGAAGGGAAAGGGAAGGGAAAGACAACTTGATGCTTCCCAGACAAATGGGTACAATTCAGTTCTCTTTTTGACCCTATCAAAGCTGTAAGCTATAGATGGTAAGTCTCTGAGCCACAAGAACCTCGGTTCAAATACTGGCTGTACAATTTACAATCTATATGACCTTGGCCAATTCCTTAACCTCTCTCTGCCTCAGGTTTCTCATCTATAAAATTGAGATACTAGCACCTATCTCATTAAGGTTATTGAGAGGATTAGATGAACTAATGTATGTGAAGCACTTAAAACAGAGTCTGACACCTATGAAGCACTATAGATGCATAAACTATTACTGTGATTCATGGCACTCTTAGTGTGGCTACCTCATCCAGACCTTGACAAAGTCAATACATACTGAAAGACTCAACTACTGAAATAAATCACAACTAAGATCTATATGTAAACTGCATTCACTCATCTAGCACATTTTTTTTTTTTGAGCATTTATACTTATGCTCTGAACTAAGCTCTAGGAGAATAAAATTATATAAAGCACAGGAGGAAAATAAGATGTTTTGGTATAAAGCCCACATGCATAAGATGAAACTATTATAAGATATGTTGATTATGAATTTTTAAAACTTGATTAAATTAAGCAAAAACAAATGGTCTAGTTGCCAGTAAGTTTGTTAATCTTTTGATTATCTGACAATCTTAACAGAACTTCAAAACAGAATAAAAAATTTTAATACAGGCCGGTTTTAGCTAATACTGAACAATACAGGGGTACTTAACTGCACTTGCCTGGTCAAGAACAAACTAGCTCTGCCACTTTCCTTGTGTACCTTGAACAAGAAAGACACCTAAACTTTCTCTCCATTAATTCTTCATATTTAAGATGAGCAGCACTAGCTACCAGTTTATATGGGGTTATAAGGATTAAATGTAAGGCAGTTACCTAGTGTTTAGCCCATAAGAAATGCTCAGTAAATACTTGTGAGCATCATAATTATTATTTCTCTGAATTTAAACAAGTAGTACTTATATCTCTATTCATATTACATCTTCTCCACCTGATTTGCCTTCATTTTTCTCCACATAAATGAGACTAAACATAATTCATTATTGTTAAAATATTGAATGTTTTTTAAAATGCATTTCCAAAAAAACAGTGACATGCTGATATTTCTCATAGCAGGAGTATAAACTAACTCCCCTTCAGGGAGTTACATAGCCATCTCTTTGTTTAGGTGATTTCTAGACTTCCTATTTAGGCAAGGCTCTGATCTAGAAGACATAACTTTTTATAATCCAGCTCTGATGACACAGCATGAGTGATGGAGCTATAAACAGACTCCCTCCTCCTCCCCCACAAACCATGTTTCTGTAGGATGAGGGCCCAGTCAGTGGGAATTCACTTGTAAAAGACTTGGAAATACTTTCTTCAACACACAGCTGAGCACCAAAACTTTTCAGCTATATGCCATCTCTCTAACAATTATGTTCTAAGCCAAGAGAAAAATCTTGCTAAGTTATTTATGTTTATGGCATTTGATTTCTCATTCTAAAGTGCTAATATTACAAGTAACTTAAATAGCAGGCACAGTCTAAAGATTTAAAAAGAAGAAAAAGCTGAAGAATTACTGATATACTTGCTAAAGTGAATATTAGGAATTTTAATGTCAGATGTTCTAATGGGGGAAAAAACATGTCTGAGAACTAAAGAGATTAGCTGAGAACTGAATTCTAAGGCAGGTATTTTTAGGAATCTTTGGTAGTGTTTTAATGTCAGTTAGCTTAAGAAACAAAGTAAAGTATTTGTGTCTCATGGTTGCTAGGCAACATATTGGATTTGAGTTGGTTTCCAGTCATTTTAAAAAATAGTGCCATGATTATAATAGCAATAAAACAGTATTATCCTTTTCTCAATTCAATATTAAAATACTTAAGAACAGTTGGCTTTGATGGGGTCATTATGACTTAACTTTTATTTTTTCATTGTTTCCATATCCTTATTCCAGAATCCTGGAACCATGCACACTGTACTCTTAAAAGAATAACTTACATCTTAATTGTGCATTATGCTGTTTTACTATGTTTAGATTAGATATTTACATAAAATTCAAGACACTGAAGTTTGTAGCCTTTTTTCTGAGTTTCTCCACACTTTGATCATCATATTCCTGAATCATCAACACATTTTCTTTTTAAGAAGGCAAGGGAGTAGTATGGACCTTAGAGAGATTTTCACTTAAAGTAGTTACAATATTGCTATTGAAAATGCTAAGCTTCAGATTTTTTTTTAAATATTTACACAAATACCTAACTCCCCAAGCCAGAAAGATTAGGTATTACTAGTATTTATGTATTTTTTGTGAAATTTTAACTTAGACAATATTTATGTTTTCTTATAAAGTTAACATACACTTTTTAATTTTTCTTAGTCAGGTACTCCAAAGCAGTATAAAATAAAAAGTAGCATCCCTCTTCCTACTCCTTCCTCAAGTTACTTCAATTGTATTCCCCAGAAATAATCGCTAACACTTTCTTACAACTCTACATATTTTTAAATTCTGCTTGGAAACATGTGCTACATTTGACACAACTCATTTATTGTTAGAGCTTGAGTGCAGTCTTTGTTACCACCCAACCAAGAGTAAAAAAGAAAAAACAATTTTTTTCAGGAAAAAAAAAGAATCCCTGGACCCAAACATTTCTCTTCCAATTCTTTTCTGGTAGTAACTCTTTCTCCGCTTTCCATTTCTGGCCAACACAAGCACAGTATCCAATGACACAGCTAACTGACTATATTGGATGGGAACTTCTGGATGGAAGTTTTTGAAAGGTTAATGTATCTGAAGTAGTTTCCTAGCTCTTAATTTCGTCTAAGTGTAATGTACCAAACAGTTAATATCTCTCTTCTATCTGTCATTTATTTCTATTAACTTTCTCTTTTTTATTGTTTACTCTCATTTTATTGTTTACATAGAAGTTTGAAGGGCTGGAATGATCTGGGCCTCTTGAAGGTACAGGAAGCCCACTCTAGGTACACGTGCAAGCTAAAGCTGCACCAAGAAATTGTTACTAAGAGCTCTGTCTCACACACACACACACACACACACACACACACATACACACCTTAAATCAGAAGGCTTTTCTTTTAGATTCTGTTCTCCAGGATCCAGTTTTCTGGATAGTCCAAACAATTTCCATCCTCCAGCCCTAGGAGAAGCTACTGTTCTTAGATCCATTTTTGGTATCTGGAAGGTTAGTTTCCTTCCTGTTTAGGCTTGGTTTCTATAACGTACATTCTGTTCTCTCTCACCCAATTCTCCACCCCCGTTACCCACGCACACATGCACACACAAACACACACGTGATCTTTGCCGTAAGATATGTTTCCAAACTGTTCCTCAGCAGCCACACTCTGAATTAAAGCCATCCTACGTATTTGGCTTATTTGTCATCAACAAGTTTTAGGGTGCCTGCCCAGCTCATGCCCTCTTGTCTGAGAGCTGCCTCTTCACTCTACCGTCGCAGTTGTTTATATCACATCACCTCCTTCCTCCTTGGCTATGAGCTGATTGGATGGCAGGTGGACCTCTGCCCCTTTTGCTGGTCCCATCAGATCCACTCACTAGAGAATCTGAACTAAGAATCGCAGTACTGAGAGTCAGCAAAAGCTGAAAAGATACTGACATGTCAGGAACTAGGGTGGCCATTTGGGTGTAATCATGCTGATGAGGAAGCAGAAAGAACCAGACTTCAGACAGAAGAAAACAAAGTAACAAACATTCAGAAACAATCAGAAACATGAGGCCATGTGACAAGTAAAAGCAAAAACAAGAACAAGAACATAAGAGAGAACAAATACTCCCTAATTGTTGACAACTTTCCATTTTTTTATGAAGTACATATACAATTTCTGACCCTAAATCCTTTTTAATACCTCAGAGTCTGTTTAATAAACCCACCTTGGTTTAAGCTAGATTGATGGGACTTTTATATCTTACAATCAAAAAAAAAAAAAATCCCTGACTATGATCTTTCTTACTCTCTTACCTTCTTCATATTTTCTTTTCTTTTCTTCCGTGGATTTCCCTACCCCAAAAGATAATGCCATCTGGATATTTTCTCTTAATCTCTGAATCATGCCCAGAAATTGTATGGCATATAATCAATAAATATTGATAGACTTTTATAGCATCAGAACACAAATAATAGGATCAATTGCATAAAGCAATATACAAGCTTTCATTTTTTTCAGTGCTAAATTTGAGGCACTACACCAGGGACTTTACAATCATTGTCTCATTTCTTATAGCAGTCATCCAAAGTGAGAGCTATTTGTCCCTTTTGTAGAAGAGAAAATAGTAGTCTGAGAACTTTATGGAATAATACCGCCTAAACACACATGGCTAACAAGCTGAAGACTCAGGGTTGTTACCCCAGTTTATCTGCTTCACAAATAAACTCTCTAGTATACGAAGTCCATATATTTCAATATCAAGTCCATATATTTCAATATAATTCATTGTATAATACAATATAAATTCTCTTAGAGAAGCCGAGTCTCCTAGTGTATCTCTCTCTCTCTCTCTCTCTCTGTCTCTCTCTCTCTCTCACACACACACACACACACACACACACACAAATGTGCAAGAAATGGCAAAAATGAGAAGGCTTCATCCTTCACAAGTGCCACTGGAGCCAAAGAGGAAATGCTGCAACACAAGAAGAAGAATTATGGAATGAATGAGTTCTGTGCAGTAAAGGAGATAATGGGAATCTCTTTGCTCTCACATCTACGCTAAAACAGAGTATGAAACTTTCTCCCACATCATTAACATGTCAGAGAACTTGCAGAACAAGAGGCTGGGCAAGGAGAAATGCACCTCAGCCATCGCTGGGGAGAGGACAACAGTAACAGGCATTTTACAGAGCCTGTCTACTCTGAAAGCTCCATAAGAGCAGGGACCCTGTACTTCAGCACCTGGCACATTACCTGGCATCTATGAGGAGTTCAGTAAATACTGGTGAATGAGTAAACTCTAACTCTCTAAGTTTCAGCAACTGCACAAATTCTGACAATCCTAAATGGGAAGAAAACTGCAAACATACAATTGATGCTGACTACAATTGAAAGGATGGAATCTAAGCAAGTTCTGATGGAAATATTGATAATCCTCTGTGGGTGGGAAGGAGGTGGAGATATTCCCGACAATGCAAAGTAACCACTCAGACACAAACAAGAATGGAAGGTGAATTCGCACAGAACATAGAGGAGAGTCAGCAAATGCCAAATAATCAGGGGAATACATTTAAAAAGGAAAAAGAAAAAAATCATACACTTTTTTTTAATCTGAGAGCACGTACTGTTTATTAACTGACAAGATTAGAAAGATAATCATGGAAGACACCTTAGTTCATTCTAATAAGTCTGTTGATCTGGTCCTCCCTGTTGCTAGTATCTCCTCCTTTTACAAAATGGATGGTCTTTTTCTTCATTCCACATTGTGGAGAGGATAATCTGAAGGGCCACACTAAGTTATTTGCTTCTTTGAAGCATTTTCCAACAGTACAGATCTCATGAATCAGATCCACCATGCAAATCATGCCATATTTACCAAGAGATCCGGCAAAGTGTTATCTGCCAAAGCAATTTACTTCTTATTGATTTTGTCATAATCGCGCTTGTAGATTAGTTCATTTACTGACTTTGGATTTGGGTACCCCCATGCAGTATATGACTCTACAATCCTCAGCAGGTTAACTGAAGCTTTGTTGATCTTCACAAAGATTTCACTGAAGATTTGATGAAGGCGAAGAAGCTGCAACACCTTTCGGACCTTTGGGCTCACACCATTGATACCTCTGACCCTGAAGACAAATGCCAGTTTGGGTTCTGCAGGTACATAGAAGCTGCCAGCTGTTCTTGCCATCTGAGCCATTCAAATTTCAATTCTGTACATCTGCCTGTATTCCTTGTGATAATGCTTCGCTTTTTCATAGATAAGTTTCCTCCTTGCCTTTCAAAGCATGTTTTGGGCAAACTTCTTTCTCAGATGCTTGATCTTCAGCTCTGCAAAATTCCTACACTTTTTCTTAAAGGTTTCTAGCACAGCAAGAACCTTATTCTTCTCCTCGACACCTGCCATGGTTCCAGCAGGAACAGAGGCAAAAATCAATACATTTCACTTAGTGACACCTCCATAAGGATTTTGCCAGTATTCTAGTAGGAAGAGTTGGAAGTTAATCCTGTGAATGCATAGAATATCACATAATAATGATGATAATAATATTACTGTAAGTAAATTTTATTGAGGACTTATCAAAATATTTTGTAAATTCATTCATTCAAACTTTGAATCCAGAAAATAACCCTATTGGGTGGCTACTATTATTATTTCCACTTTTTGCAGATAAAGAAACAGAAATTCAAAGAGGCAAAGCAATTTCCTTAAGGTAAAAAGATTAGTAAGTGATAAAATCAAGTTTGTCGTTCAAGCTCTAGGACTTCAGGGTCCATGTTCACAATTACTGTACTACACCACTCTTAGTCTATATAAACTGTACATAATTTGTTCTTCAATGTAGTTTCATCTGTTTTTAATCCGTTATATTTTTCTTATAAAGATCTGAGTTTAAAATAATGAATCTTTCAGGTGTTGCTGTATATCAAATCTGGATCCAGTAGGTCCCACTTTACAGTTGTGTATCAACTTAGCAGCCAGAACTTCTCTCCATTCCCTACCTTTAACTGCTAAAAACGTGTCTCTCATCTATGACTACAGAGCCTGAATATAAACCAGAGGCAAGAATTTATTGTTTTTGAAGCCATTACCTTTAATGTGCCTTTAAAATTATACTAGACCTGTTTCTGATCTCTCATTGTCAGTGATGACTATACTTCATTTTCAATTCATGACTATTTAAACCTTTCTAAGCTCATGAATTTTAAAAAATAGATACATAGCTATAAAATAACCTGTCTAAGTTTTGGATCATTTTCTTGGCTTTGGCAACCAGACTTTTGGCTCATGGACTTGAGTTAGTAGTTAAGTTCTAATTCTATTCATTTGTCTAGTTTTGTTATAAACACCAATTTTATGTGTTTGAGAGAGTTTTTTTCGGGGGGTGGATTGGTTGTTTGGTTAAATTTTATTTTGCCATCCTTCCTGTTCACATATGACTCATTCTCCCATTTAGGCAACACTTTAGGCAATTTAGGACAGACAGCAGAAAGAACGTCAGCAAGATGGTGGAATAAGAGGTCCCCACTGATATCCACCCCGCCCCCACAGTAGCAATAATTTGCCAGCCATTCATGTTCAAAAGTGCCTTTGTGGGAGCTTTGGAACCCAAGTAGGAGGCTGCATAGCCCTGGTAGAGCTCAAGACCAAGGAAGGCTGTTTTGAGAATGCAGACTCATGGCCGAGTTAGGCTCACTGGGCATGGTCCTAACTACAAACTCAGAAATAGCCCCCATTCCTCTTTGGCCTCAGCCCTAGCCCTACTTGGACATGTTCCTGCAACCAGCACCATCTGCCAAGAGAAAGAGGAAGAGCTCTCCATGTCCCCAGTAATAGGCCCACCAACTGTGTACTCAACTGCATATCCCAAAATGGCCCTGCAGCCCTTACTCAGCTGTGACCTCCCACCAGTCAAGAATCATTCCTGCTCACATAGAGACCAAGACGGAGACACATAAAAATCCCATGAGCCATGGACCTGACTGGAGATCCTGAAGCAGCTCTGTGACCTGGCTCCAGCCCTCCTCTCAGTTCTGCTCACCCAGGACCCAGCAACGCTCATCAATGCCCTGGCAGGAGGTACAATTACCTCAGTACCAGGTGTGAGCCCTGAAATAATGCTGATACTCAGTTTCAGCCCCACTCTGCTATGGTCCTGGGGCAGTTCTGCCCAGTTGCAGAACCAGCAGGAGACATGCCCATCTGATCTCCCAGTGGCAGTCCCATCGACCTTAGTCTTGACTGCAGGCCTTGAAGTAGTCCTGTAACATGGCTCCAGTCCCACTTTACTATAGTCACATAAGCAGTCCTGCCTACCCAAACATCTGCACAAGGACCCAGTGAAAGCCACATACATCCACATCGCTGGTAACTGGCTCATTGCCTACAGACTGAACTGAAGACCCAAAGTAGTCTCATAATCCAGTTGGCTCTAGCTCAATGATGGTACCAGAGATAGTTCTGTCCTTTGGCCATTTGGCAGGAATCACCCTGCTCACACATCTAGTAACAGGCATACCAACAATGGACCCAACTGTAGACCTGCTACAGCCATATAACTTGGCTCCAGCCACAGTCAACTGAAATCCTGGAGGCAATCCCATCAGTCTGAGGACCAGGGAGGAGAAAGTCTTTAATTACTGAAACCAATCTGTAAAAACAGGAAGGGGTATTCGTTCCTTCAAATGCATAAAGATTAATGCAAGACTACATAAATCATTAAGAATCAGGCAAGTATGACACCATCAAATGAAATTGATAAAGCTCTAGCAATTGACGCTGAGGAAATGGAAATCTGAAAATTGCTTGGAAAAAAGTCAAAACAATTGTCTTAAGGAAGCTCAGTAAGCTCCTAGAGAGCACAGGTAGGCAACTCAACAATATCAGAAAAATAATACCTGAACAAAACAGTAAGTTCAGCAAAGAGATATAAATCACACACAGAAAAAGAACCAATAGAAAGCTGAAACTGAATTACACAACAAATTGAAAGAAAAATGCAATAGAATGAACAATGGGTGTTATTAAGCAGAAGAAATAATCTATGAACTCAGGTCAGTTGGAATTATACAGTCAAAGTAGAAAAAGGGGGAAAAAAGGTATGGCAAAAGCCTATGGGATTTTGTGGGACATAATTGAGAGAACGATTATGTACATTATAGGAGTATAAGAAGGAGAACAGAGAGAGAAAAGGAGAGAAGTGGACATGCAGGTACATGAAACTGAAAAGTTACCAAATAAGTTCAACCAAAAGAGGACTTCACCAAGACACATTATAATCAAACTGTCAAAAATCAGACAAATAGAAAATTATGAAAGCCAGGAAAAAAAAAAAAACAAAACCTGAATCATCACATACAAGAGAACACCCACAAGACTGTTGGTGGATTTCTCAGGTGAAACCTTGCAAGCCAGAAGAAAGTTGAACAATGTATTCAAAGTGCTGAAAATAAAAACAAATAGCCAACCAAAAATACTTTACCTGGCAAAGCTGTCCTTCAAAAATAAGGGAAAGGTAAAGACTTTTCCAGGAAGGCAAAAGCTGAGGGAGTTTATCACCATTAGATTTGCATTACAGAAAAAATGCAAAAGGAAGTTCTTCAAGCTGAAATGAAAAGATGCTAATTAGTAACATGTAAATTTATGAAAGTATAAAACTCACTGGCAAAGGTAAAGGTATAGTCAAATTCAGAATACTCTTTAATACTGTAACGGTGATATATAAATGACTTGTAACTCTAATATGATTAAGAGACAAAAGTATTAAAAATGTAGCTATAATATTTTGTAATTAATAGAAAATATTAAAAATATAAATTGTGACATCAAAAACATAAAATGAAAGGAGAAAGCTGCAGTGTAGAGTTTATGTATGCAGTCAAAGTTAAACTGCTGGCTTAAAATAAACTTTTTTAACTATAAGATGTTTTATGTAAGCCTTGTGGTAACCATAAAGCAGAAACCTATAGTAAATACACAAAAGATAAAAAGAAAGGAATCAAAACATGCTGCTACAAAAACAAACAAACAGATATCAAATCACAAGGAAAGACAGGAAGAGAGGAAGGAAGGAACAAAGGAACTCCAAAACAGCCAGGAAATAATTAGCAAAATGTTAAAAGTAAGGCTTTATGTATCAATAATTACTTTAAATATAAATTGATTAAGTTCTTCAAAAGATGAAGTGAATGAGTGGATTTTAAAAAACGATCCACTTATATGCTGCCTACAAGAAACTCACTTTGACTTTAAGAATACACATAGGCAGGCGGCGGAGCAAGATGGCCGAATAGGAACAGCTCCAGTCTCCAACTCCCAGCGCGAAGGACACAGAAGACCGGTGATTTCTGCATTTTCAACTGAGG
>NW_012115777.1:2449236-2453919 GCF_000951035.1 Colobus angolensis palliatus | reverse complement strand
AAAAAAAAAAAAAAAAAGAATACACATAGGCTGAAAAGGAAGGAATGAAAGAAGATATTTCATGCAAATGGAAAGCAAAAAAGTGCAGGGGTAGCTATTCTTACATCAGACAAAATCAAAAGTGTAAAAAGCAAAAAAAGAAGGTCATTATATAATAATAAAAAGATCAATTCACGAAGGGATATAACAATTGTAAATATATAAGCACCTGACTGCAGAGCCTCTAAATATATAAAGCAAATATTAACAGATCTGAAGGGAGAAATCAACAGCAATACAACAGTAATAGGGGACTTCAATATCCACATTTCAACAATAGATGGATTATGGAGACAAAAAATTAATAAGGAAACATTAGACTTAAACTATACTCAAGACTAAATGAACCTAAAAGACGTATACAGAATATTCTAACAGTGTCATAATACACATCCTTCTCAAGTACAAACAAAATATTCTTTAGGTTAAATTCTGTGTTAGGCCATAAAACAGGTCTTAATACACTTAAATATATTGAAATCATATCAAGTATATTTTCTGAAAACAATAGTATGAAACTAGAACTCAATAACAGGAGGAAAGTTAGAAAATCCACAAACAGAGGTTGAGTACCCTTTATCCAAAAATGCTTGAGACTAAAAGTGTTTCAGATTTCAGATTTTTTCAAATTTCATGATGTTTGCATTATATTTACCAACTAAACATCCCTAATCTGAAAGCTGAACACAAAATTCTCCAGTGAGTATTTCCTTTGAGCCTCAAGTTGGTGCTCAAAAAGTTTCAGATTTTTGAGCACTTCATATTTTGGGTTTTTGGATTAGGAATACTCAGTACCTTTATGTGGAAATTAAACAATGTGCTCTTGAACAACCAATGGGTCAAAGAAGAAATTAAAAGATAAATAAAAATATTTTGATACAAATGAAAATGGAAATACAAAATACAAAATTTATGGAAGGTAGCAAAAGCAGTTCTAATAGGTACTTTTATAGTGATAATGTCCAATATTAAGAAAAAAGAAAGACCTCAAATAAATAACCCAATTTTACTTCACCATATACTAGAAAAAGAAGAACAGAGTTAGCAAAAGGAAATGAATAACAAAGTTTAGAACATAAATAAATGACATAGAAACTAAAAAAAAAATAGAAAAGGTGAACAAAACTAAGTTGGTTTTTTGAAAAGATAAAATCAAAATTATCTAGACTGACTAAGATAACAAGAAATAAGAGACTCAAATACATAAAATCAGAAGTGAAGGAGGAGACATTACAACTGATACCACAGAAACACAGAAATACAAAGAATCATAAGAAAACACTATGAATGAAAATGCCAACAAACTGAATAACCTAGAAGAAATTGATATGTTTCTGGACACATACAACTGACCAAGACTGAATTATGAAGAAATAGAAAATCTGAACAGAAAAATAATTAGTAAGAAAATTGAATTAGCAATAAAAATCTCCCATCAAAGAAAAGCTGGCTTCATAGTTTAATTCTACCAAATATTTAAAGAATAACAATCCTTCTCAAACTCTTCAAAAAATTAAAGAAAAGGGCATACTTCCAAACTCATTTTATAAGGCCAGCATTACCCTGATACTAAAGACAGATAAGGTCACTACAGGAAAAGAAAATTACAGACCAATATCCCTGATAAACACAGGTGCAAAAATCTTCAACAACATACTAGCAAACCAAATTCAACAGCACATTGAAAAGACAATACACCATGACCAAGTTGGATTTATCCCTCAGATGCAAGGATGATTCGACACACACAAATCAATAGATGTGATAACTCACATTAATGAAATGAAGGATAAAAATCACATGATCATCTCAATAGATGCATAAAAAACATTTGACAAAATTCTTTCATGATAAAACCCTCAATAAATTAAGTATATGCTATGGTATGAGTAACTATGTTTCCCCCAAATTCATTTATTGAAATCCTAACCCTCAAGTTGATGGTATTAGGATGTGGGGCCTTTGGGAGGTACTTAAATCACTAGGACAGAACCTTCATTAGAGCCCTTATAAAGAGACCCAGAGAGATACTCACCCTTTCCACTATGTGAAGATAGAGTGAGAAGGTGCCACCTATGAGCCAGAAAGCAAATCCTCACCGTATACCAAATATGCCGGTGCCTTTATCTTGAACTTTCCAACCTCCATAGCTGTGAAAACTAAATGTTCATTGTTGATAAGTTACCCAGTTCGTATTTTGTGATAGCAGCTCAAAAGGACTAAGATACTATAAAAGAAATGTGCCACAAGATAACAAAGGCCATATATGAAAAATTCACAATTAACAAAATGCTCAACAGTGAAAAACTAAAAGCTTCCCTTTAATGTTAGGAACAAGAGCAGGATACTCACTCTCACCACTTCCACTACATAGTACTGCAAGTCCTAGGCAAAGCAATTGGGCAAGAAATAAAGCCATCCAAAGGAGAAAGGAAGAAGTAAAATGGTCCCTGTTTACAGATGACATCCTGCAACTTAACTGAAATTGTTTATTAGTTCTAAAAGAAAAATGTAAAGACTCCACCAGAAAACTGTTAGAACTAATAAACAAATTCAGTAAAGTTGCAAGATACAAAATCAGCATACAAAAATCAGTAGCATTTCTACACATTAACAACAAACTATCCAAAAAAGAAATTAAGAAAACAATCTCATTCACCAGAACATCAAAAAGAATAAAATACTTAGGATAAATTTAACCAAGGATATGAAAAATCTGTACACCAACACCTATAAAACATGAAAGAAATGTGAAAAGACACAAATAAATGGAAAGATATCCCATGTTCTTGAATTGGAAGAATTAATATTGTCAAAATGTTCATACAACCCAAAGCAATCTACAGATTCACTGTAATTCCTATCAAAATTCAAATAGCATTCTCCACAGAAATAGAAAATATAATCCTACAATTTGTATGAAATCACAAAAGATTCTGACTAGCTAAAAAAATCTTGAGCAAGAAAACACAGCTGGAGACATCATATTTCTGATTTCAAATTTTATATTAAAGTTATAATAATCATAAAAGTATGATACTGTCACAAAAACAGTACTCAACATCACCAATCATCAGTAACATACAAATCAATACTACAATGAGACAACACCTCACACCTTCATGATTATCATAAAAACAAAAGATAAGTGATAGAGGTGATGTGGACAAAGAGGACATGTACACTATTGGTGAGAATATAAATTAGTACAGCCATTGATGGAAACATGCAGAGGTCCTCAAGAAATTAAAAATAGAACTACCATAAGATCCAGCCATCCCACTTCCTGGTACATATTCAAAGAAAGTAAAATCATCTCAAAGAAGTATCTGCACTCCGATGTTCATTCATTGCAGCGTTATTCACAATAGCCAAGATATGGAAACAACCTAAGTGCCCATCAATGGATGACTAAGAATAAAGAAAATGTTGCATCATATATATTATATACACGCATATAATAGGGAGAATTTTTTTCAGCTTTTAAAAAGAAGAAAATTCTGCCATTTACAACAACATGAGTGAACCTAGATGAAATTATGGACATTTCGCTAAATGAAATAAGCCAGACACAGAACTACAATACTGTATGATCTCATTTATATATGGAATCTAAAAAAAGTTGAACTCATAGAAACAGAGAGTAGATGAGGCAGTCATAAAACAAATAGGGTCTGGAGACCTAACGTACAGTGTAGTGACTATAGTTAATAATAATGTATTATATAATTGAAATTTGCTTAGAGTATATAGATATTAAGTATTCTGCACAGGGTGGAAAGGTAACTATGTAAGGTAATACATATATGGATTAATTTGATTGTAGTAGTCATTTTATAACATTATACAATACAATTTTTATCTGACAATCATACCTTAATAAAGCTGGGGTGGAGGAAAATAACTCAAGGCATTAATAAATGCTACTAACAATATCTTTAATCACCACTGATCCCACAGAGATACAAACTACCATCAGAGAACACTATAAATTCCTCTATGCAAATAAACTAGAAAATCTAGAAGAAATGGATAAATTCCTGGACACATGCACCCTCCCAAGACTAAACCAGGAAGAAGTTGAATCCCTGAATAGACCAATAACAGGCTCTGAAATTGAGGCAATAATAAAGAGCCTACCAACCAAAAAAAAGTCCAGGACCAGACGGATTCACAGCCGAATACTACTGGAGGTACAAAGAGGAGGTGGTACCATTCCTTCTGAAACTATTCCAATCAATAGAAAAAGAGGGAATCCTCCCTAACTCAATAAAATACTGGCAAACTGAATGCAGCAGCACATCAGAAAGCTTATCCACCACGATCAAGTTGGCTTCATCCCTGGGATGCAAGGTTGGTTCAACATATGCAAATCAATAAACATAATCCATCACATAAACAGAACCAAAGACAAAACCACATGATTATCTCAATAGATGCAGAGAAGGCCTTCAAAAAATTCAACAGCCCTTCATGCTAAAAACTCTCAATAAATGAGGTATTGACGGGACGTATCTCAAAATAATAAGAGCTATTTATGACAAAACCACAGCCAATATCATACTGAATGGGCAAAAACTGGAAGCATTCCTTTGAAAACTGGCACAAGACAGGGATGCCCTCTCTCACCACTCCTACTCAACA
>NW_012115777.1:2414091-2448266 GCF_000951035.1 Colobus angolensis palliatus | reverse complement strand
ATCTCATTAAACTAAAGAGCTTCTGCACAGCAAAAGAAACTACCATCAGAGTGAACAGGCAACCTACAGAATGAGAGAAAATATTTGCAATCTACGTATCTGACAAAGGGCTAATATACAGTATCTACAAAGAACTTAAACAAATTTACGAGAAAAAAACAATCCCAACAAAAAGTGGGCGAAGGATATGAACAGACACTTCTCAAAAGAAGACATTCACGCAGCCAACAGACACATGAAAAAATGCTCATCATCACTCACCATCAGAGAAATGTAAATCAAAACCACAATGAGATACCATATCACACCAGTTAGAATAGCAATCATTAAAAAGTCAGGAAACAGGTGCTGGAGAGAATGTGGAGAAATAGGAACACTTTTACACTGTTAGTGAGACTGTAAACTAGTTCACCATTGTGGAAGACAATGTGGTGATTCCTCAAGGATCTAGAACTGGAAATATCATTTGACCCAACCATACCATCACTGGGTATATACCCAAAGGATTATAAATCATGCTGCTATAAAGACATATGCACATGTATGTTTTATTGTAGCACTATTCACAACAGCAAAGACTTGGAACCAACCCAAATGTCCATCAGTGATGGACTGGATTAAGAGAATGTGGCACATATACACTATGGAATATATGCAGCCATAAAAAAGCATGAGTTCATGTCCTTTGTAGGGACATGGATGAAGCTGGAAACCATCATTCTGAGCAAACTGTCGCAAGGGCAGAAAACCAAACACCACATGTTCTCACTCATAAGTGGGAACTGAACAATGAGAACACTTGGACACAGGATGGGGAACATCACACGCCGGGGCCTGTCATGGGGTGGGGGGAGGGGGGAAGGATAGCATTAGGTGATATACCTAATGTAAATGACGAGTTAATGGGTGCAGCACACCAACATGGCACATGTTGTAACAAACCTGCACATTGTGCTCATGTACCCTAGAACTTAAAGTATAATAATAATAACAATAATAATAGAAAAAACATTTTTAAAAATTGAAAAATAAATAAATAAATAAATTGAAAAGCACTAAATGAAAATAAAACAATATCTTTACGAGCTCCTATTATTAGCTGGGCAGTGTTTATGGCTCTCACTGGAAATCATATCTGAGAAGAGTAATGTCTGGGAGAAAAAGACTCAGAAAATGTAAGAAAAGGACTTGGACACTGGACCTCTAGAAGAGTTGTATACCTTGACATTACCCGAAATGAAGGAGAAACGGAAAGAGAGTGGGAGAAATTGAGAATGAGGTGGTGGAGTTCCCTTTCTTGGATAATAATCATGAAAATAATGTCTAAGCTTCCGGGGCTCAGTGAAGTGCAGGACCTGTGGAGTCATATTGGCTGCAGGGTACATATATGTTGAGAGACAGTAAGACAGCTCATAGAGACCCTATAGCCCTTAATGGGGCAGACTAGGAACAAAACATTTCTCCTCCGAAGACCAAGAGATAGTTCAGCAGCAACCTGCAAGGATTGATAAATAAGAACCAGATAGATAATGTCCATCTCAGCACACTCCTGGATGAATTGGTCAAAACAACTGAGGCCAGATGTAAAAACCTCAGATCTCCTTCATGCCACTCTCTTGATAGTATATAAAAAGTGCTTGAAATTGGCCATAAGCTTGGAAAAAGGGATGGTGAAATCCTGAATTGACTAAGAGCACATTTCAGTCGCTCAGTGTTACAGGTGCTCAAACTGGACATTAATTTCAATAATAGGAATGTCATATACAAGTTTATGTTTCTTACATGCACACATTTCTGAACTGATTGTGTTATAACTTAGCTTTTCAATTCCTGTCTTTGTGAACTGTGATTACTTTGGGACATTGTTCTTTCTACCTAACTCCTGGGTTTCACTGCTTGCCTGATGTGTCATCTTGTCTTATTGAAGGACGACCCCATCGACTTCTAGACTTCTGATGTGTGGATTAGGAACATGAATTTGGTGTGTGTATTTGAATGTAATTCCAACTATAGGTAATTTTCTGGCTTTTGATAATCCAGTCTTCCCCCACAGCCTTTAGCAAGGCCATCCTAATCCCCTGAGCCTGCTCTAGACATACCCCACATTCTGATTCTATCGTATGTGTAGTAAGATGAGATTACCCTCTCCAGAATGCTGCCGTAATCGGGCTTCCCCCTACCATATATCCACAAAAATAAATATTTAAAAAAAAGAAAAAGTCTTCATCTTGCTAAAGATTTTGACCTATGCAACCAAAGAAAACTTTAACATCTGCATATTTTCCTTTCTATACCTTTAAAATGCAAATAATGGCTACCCCTCCATGAGGTCAAAATAAGCAAATATTTTTAATGTTTTGCAGTTAAGTAAAAGCCAATTTCCTCCTATTTTTTTCATCAAGATATCTTCTTAATATTAAAGCTGGTGTAGGATAGGTGGACATTTTTTGATACTAGATTATCAGAAAGACTCACATATTCAAGATCAAAAGTATTGACTGGTTTCTCTTGGGATTATGGTAAAGCAGTGAATGTTTTTTCTGTATCAGTGGTCTGAAAAATCTGGCTTCCTGACCTCTTCATCCTAACATTCTCAATGAAAACCACACTAAGGTTTGTATCCAGGTAAAACAAAGCAAAAAGCCTAACTAAAATTTCATTGATTTCCCCTCTGACTGTTCATTTTCTTCCCAATAGAGATCTCCTGGCTTTGGGAAAAGGTAAAGCATTATTGTGTCTTGTATTAGTTTGGTAGAGCTTCTATAACAAAATACTACAGGCTAGGTGGCTTAAACAACAATTTATTTTCACAGAGTTCTGGAGTCAAGAAGTCCAAGATTAAGGTGTCAGCAGGTTTGGTTTCTTCCGAGGCCTCTCTCCTTGACTTGAAGATGGCCGCCTTCTCCCATTTCCTCACATGGTTTTTTTCTCCATGCATACACATTCCTAGTGTTTCCTTGTGTTCCAAATTTCCTCTTCTTATAAGGACATCAGTCAGATTGAATCAGGACCCATCCTAGAAGCTTTATTTTAACTTAATCACCTCTTCAAAGGCCTTATCTTCAACTACAGTAAAATTCTAAGGTACTAGGGCTTAAGGCTTCAACATTTGAATTTGGGAGGGACACAATTTAGCCTATAATATTTGTTTTTCCTAAAATTAGACTAAGAGCAATAATCACAGAAAAACATAGTCTTTTAAGAAAGAGATTCTTCTAGGGTTGATAAAGTATTTTAGGAAGCTGTACAGAATTGTTTAGATTAATGATTTCCTATAGAATACACAGAAACATTATATCATGTTATCTAAACTATAAGAGTTGGTGCAGCCTCCTAAGAACTCTTAGAACCACAGAATGCTTTATATCTTGGGAACATCTGTATCATTTAAAGTCATGTTTACTTTGATCACTGTATGTTATAGAATCCAGTATGCACTTTATAATATAAACTCTCCTTAGAGTTCTTTTGTTTCTCAAGCTAATTTTATATCCTTTCTTTCACCTTTGCCCTGGGCTCCAATTCCTAGGAGTGAAAACTACTTATTCTAAGACGTGTACAGTCTTCCTGGAGATTATTAAAGTTTCACTGGTAGAAAATGTAACCTTTCAGATTCTCTGCTTGCTTGTCAATTCATGATTTTTTCAAAGCCAAATTCTTATTGTTGACCTCACTCCGATGAAGGTCTGCCTCAGGGAGAGATCCCATGTATTTAGTAAGGTCAGGACCAGACCGTGGCATCCACATTCACCTCTCTACACTTTAGAACAATGTATCGGTGCCACAGGGCATCAATAAAACCAAACCTTTGTTAGACAACCAAACCTTTGTTAGACAATGTTACGGGAGACTAACATTTCACTTTTTTCTCCTTCAGAAATTTTTTCTCAATGCTTTTGATAGAAAATCAACTAAATCATTATTTTTAAAATTCTTACTGCCCCGTTCTGTGTTTCATGCAATTAAATTATTGTAATTCCTTCAGATTACATACTGACATTGCACATAAAATCCACATGCTGAAGGCAAAGTTGTTTAAAACACAAATAGATAAAAGATTTACCAGGCATCTGACTTTCTACATAGTGAATGGAAACTTTGCTTTGTAATTCTCGGAAGCCCCTATATTTTTCATAAATGACTTAATAAATTTAATTTACTCTTCTCCTTGTTAGCCATCTGTCAGAAGAGAGGACTTTGGGGATATAACATTAATATATTTGGGCATTGACAAAACTGCTGCAAGGGAATAATACTGTACATATTTAAGGCCAGTATCCAAATATTCTGGAAAGCTGAACCACATAAATATAGAACAGCCTCACACTTTACACCAGTCACTACATAGTTGGGAAACTATGCATCAGTTAAACAAAGAAATCAAACACATAGGGCCTGCTACATTTAAATATTTAAGTGCAACATTTTAAACAAATCCTATCATTGTAGTCCACAGGATTTCCAAGGCAAAAAGTAAAGTCTGAACTTTTTATAAAACACCTTTTTTTTTCTTGAGAGTTTGAACTTCACACAATAATGCTTTTCATTTCTGTACTTTCTCCAAATGTTTCTGACTTCTTAGAGGCTACATTGTTTTGGAAGAATAAACTGTGGATTTTCCAAAGAGACTCTCTCTCTCCCACTCAGCTAGCCTGAGGGAGTTAGAGCCTCTGCACACAACTTATTTTAATTTCCTTCCCCAAAAATGATCAAATAAGGACTGTTTCCCCACCAACAGTTCTAGGGCAGGAGGCTCTGACAAGTGCAACCTGTATCACCACAAATATCTTCTTCTCTGTCCTACTCTGGCATGTCCAAAGAAAAAGATTATTTAATACAACCAACCATGCTAGAGTCAGGACTCCAACGATTACAAAGATACACAAGGTGAGTATACAATTATAAGTTGGAAAGTGGATACATTGAGTGCCTCTGGAATTCTGCTATTCACAATTGGAAAGCTCAACAAAAGCTAAAGAATCAGAACAATCTCTTTTCATAATACGCTCCTTCTTGCCACCAAAATAGACATTTGTTGCCTGCACAATTCTCAGCATCCTGGTTCAAATAAGGATACTGCATATTACATATTCTTTACTATTTTGGAGTTGCCATGGCAGAGAAGTGAAGAGATATTTTTGTTGATGGAATGTCTCTTAACAGAGCTCCTTATTTTGGCCTTCCTGACTTTCTGACGCAGTTTTCAGATCTCCTTTAAAATACTTCCATGACTTTTTTTTAATTATTTGAAGCGATCAACATTTCAGCATCCCAGAAAGAGTAAAAGATACATTATTAAATGTGCACATGGGCAGATGATCAGGATTTACAGATACGGAGTTCAGATGAAAAGAAAGGATGATCTGTCAAAATTTTAATGAGTTAACTTTCAGTTCAAACTCCCCTTGGCTTTTTTTCAGCATCTCTTTCTCTTTTCCTTTCCCTTAACCTTTGTCTTCTAGTTACTCATTGCTGTATTATCATTTAAAAACAAAATTAGTGTATTAGATTGAGTTAGGTTTTGCTGTATTTTTTTTTTACTTAGTGACTTAAAATAACAAATTTCCCTTTTATTCCACACACCGAATATACTTTGTGGGTAAGCAGGGGCTTTGCTCTGTGTTACCCTCCCTCTGGGAATCAAAGTTTTCAAGTACTGTCTATCTAGAAAGCAGCTGACGCGCTATGGCCTGTGGACCAAATCTGGCCTGCTGCCCGATTTTGTATGATCCAAGAGCTAAAACTACTTTAAAAAAAACAATAATATTTTGTGGTATGTGAAAATTACATGAAATTCAAATTTCAGTGTCTCAAATGAAGTATTACTGGAGCATGGCCATGCTCATTTATTAATGTATTGCCTATGGCTATTTTTGCACTGCAATGGCAGAGCTGAGTAGTTGCAACTGAGACCATAGGGCATACAAAAGCCTAAAATATTTATTTTCTGGTTCTTTACAGAAATTTGCCAGTCTTTCAGTTAGAGCATGTTTAATCACCATGGCTGACAGTAAAAGAGAAAATGGTAGATTATGCACTGGCTCTATGGCCTTCCAGAGGAAGTGACACATAGACTTCTGCTTGCTGTTCATCGTGCAAAGCAACTCACATGGCTACACTGATTTTCAGCAAAAGTGTAGGGAAATACAATCCTACCATGTACCCAGAAAAAAGCAAAAAAAAAAAAAAAAAATGATAGCACTGATAACTATTAGAAAATCTTAATTATAGTACAAGATAAATAAAATTTCTATTTTATAAAATAATCTATTATTTTTTCCAGAAAAGACAGCAAATTAACAAAGCTACCACCCCTAAAACCAAACTCTGAAGATGTTGAGAGGTGACAACCTGCTAGCAGCCCTCGCTCGCTCTCCACGCCTCCTCAGCCTAGTCGTCCACTCTGGCCACACTGCAGAAGCCCTACAGCCCGCCGCCGCACTATGAGGGCCCCTCTCTGGGGTTCGCGATGCGGGAGCCGGCTCCCTCTGCTGGCAGGGAGGTGTGGAGTGAAGGGCTGCGCACCGCGCTGGCAAGACCGGGCAGGTTTGGGGTGGGCGTGGGCTCGGCAGCCGCACTCGGTACACCTGGCCTACGCCTGCTGGGCTTGATCGAGGGACGGGCTCCCTCTGGGCTGCTGGAGTGCTGGGGCTAGGTGCTACAAAGTCCCCTGGCAAGTGCCAGTGACAGGTGAAGAGGGCTGGGCTTCTGGGATGGGTGGGACTTAGAGAAATTTCTGTCTAGCTAAAGGTTTGTAAACACACCAATCAGCGCTCTGTAAAATGGACCAATCAGGATGATGTGGGTGGGGCCAGACAAGGGAATAAAATCAGGCCACTTGAGCCAGCAGTGGCAACACGCTGGGGTCCCCTTTAAGCTGTGGAAGCTTTGTTCTTTCACTCTTTGCAATAAATCTTGCTGCTGCTCACTCTTTGAGTCCATGCCACTTTTATGAGCTGTAACACTCACTGCCAATGTGTGCAGCTTCACTCCTGAAGCCAGGGAGACCACGAACCCACTGGGAGGGACAAACAACTCCGGATGGGAGGAATGAACAACTCCGGATGTGCCACCTTTACAAACTGTAACAGTCACCACAAAGGTCTATAGCTTCGCTCCTGAAGTCAGTGAGACCACGAACCCACCGGGAGGGACCAACAACTCCAGACGTGTCACCTTTAAGAGCTGGAACAAGCACCACAAAGGTCTGCAGCTTCACTCCTGAAGCCAAGGAGACCACAAACCCTCCGGGAGGGAGGAACAACTCCGGGCGGGAGGAAAAAACAACTGCGGATGTGCCACCTTTATGAACTGTAACATTCAGGGCGAAGGTCTGCAGCTTCACTCCTGAAGTCAGCAAGACCACAAACCCACCGGGAGGAACTAACAACTCCAGACAGGCCACCTTTAAGAACTGTAACACTCACCATGAAGGTCTGCAGCTTCACTCCTAAAGTCAGCGAGACCACACACCCACTGAGAGGAACGGACAACTCCAGACCTGCCACTTTTATGAACTGTAACACTTACCACAAAGGTCTGCAGCTTCACTCTTGAAGTCAGTGAGACCACGAACCCACCAGAAGAAAGAAACTCCAGACACTTCCGAACATCAGAAGGAACGAACTCTGGACACTCCATCTTTAATAACTGTAACATTCACCACGAGAGTCTGTGGCTTCATTCTTGAAGTCAGCGAGACCAAGAACCCACCAATTCTGGACACAATATCACAGAAATGGAATAGAAATTAAGGAATCCCAGAACTTTGCACCAAAAAGTTGAGAAGCTTTTAGGGAGAGAAGTTGAGGTCAGAGCCTGGTATAACTAGGGGAAGGATATTGAGAGTAAAATGGAAACCTAATGTAGAAGAAGACTGAGAGTCAATAAGAGGGGGAGGCCGGCAAATAACTTGGTAATGATGCCCACTTGTTTTCACAACTCTACCCTAGAATGTCATTGCTCATCTCTCTGCAACAGTGAAGCAAAGCCAGCCTAGAATCAACAGGGAGATAATAACATCAAAGCAGCACAGGAGCTCAGTAAGAGTGAGGATAAAAAACTACAATAACAGGCAGGCTGGAAAAGAATGCTGAAAAAAATTATAATTTTTGTAGATTAGTTTTTAAAAATTAGTAGACTTTTTTTTTAAAGAGTTTTTTGTTTGTTTGTTTGTTTTGTTTGGTGGTTTTGCATTCTTTTCCAAGATGGCAGAATAGAGGCTTTTCCAGCACACTTCACCCACTTGGAAGAAGCAAGATAGCGTATAGAGATTCATGCTTTGATGTTTTATCCAAGAAAGAACATGAGAGTTCAACAGAAAAGTGGAAGGAAGGAAAGAAGGGGGGGAGGGAGGCAGGAAAATAGATAGTGTATAGAGATTCACACTTTGAAATTTTATCCAAGAAAGAACATGAGAGTTCAACAGAAAAGTGAAAGATACTGGGAAAGAGAAGGTAGGCAGGCAGCCTACATGGCTGGATCCAGCTGAAAACCATAAGTGAATCCCTAATACAGGAGAGGATGAGTGAGTGCCTCTCCGTGATCCATCTTCTTAGTGAGGAATTGTACAATCCAGGTCACAGGAGAGCACCTGGATGCTCCCAAGCCCTGGATCTAACTTGGGGGCAGCTAGGAGACTGTGAGAAGGAATGTCTCCAGGAAGTGTCCCACAAACGTTCCCAGACCTAGACACCAATAGAAGGATGCCATTCTTGATCTTAGCTCCTAACAAGTTGTGCAGGATCCTGCAAGCTAGAAGCAGTGGTAGCCATCTCGGCATTAGAGAGACTCGAGCTGGGGATTGGAGATCTGGGGCTTTAGCAGGGAATGGGATCCCACAGCCAAAACTGAGAAATTAGTGTAGTATGTGCACCAGCTGCTGGCACTGGAACCAGGCTCCTATCCTTCACAGGCAGGAAGCAGGAGGAGAGTTACTCGGTCAACATGGTTTTGACTAAGCTGTGAATTTTACAGCCTAGGGAAGCTTCGCTGATTGGAAGCAAACCTCAGTGACTAAGTAAGTGTCCCAACTGGCTGCCACAGTGGGGATGAGGAAGTTGCCTTGCTGGGTCTGGGGCATAAGAGGAGAGAAGGTCCCACTTCACTTGTTAGGCTGTGGTACTAGGACCACTCTTTCTTCCCCGTACTGAGAGTCAGCACAGCAACAGCAACTATACTCCTCACCCAAGCATTTCTCCAGACCACTGAGGACTACCCCCAACCCTGTCAGGGCTAGTGCTTATGCCCAATACTGGGGAGTCGAAGTTCAGGCCCTGTTCCATTTCCACCTAGCTTTGCCCAATCTCCCAAGATGGAGCACAGCACCCAGACTATTGAGCATCCCACAGCCCAACATATCACCTGAGACACCTGAGAACTACACATGTTAATAGAGGTCAAGAATAAACCCTATTGCCACCACTGCAGCAGGCTCTCACCTGAAAGCATCATCTACTGTCCAGGAGGTTGGCCAACATAGCTTATTACAATATCTGCTGATACATGTACACAATGCCCGAGAACAAAATGATGCTCTTGCAATCTATGCTACCACCATTGCCCTTAAACCCTGTCCACTCAGGAGGTTATGAGCCTGCTCATTCATCCAGTACACCACTACTAACAACTGATGTTTGAGAAAACACCAAGACTATTTATAACCAAGAAAGTCATAGAGAGTCTTCACATTGAGCACACCCAGAGGCAAAGTCAAATGGTCCTAGCAAACTTACTTTATACTCATACCCTTAAGACAAAAAAAAAAAAGTCTTGCCCCAAAGAAAGTAAATTCAAAAACAAGAAGCTACTATTTCTCCAGTCATGCTGAAAACAGAATAATAACAAGGAAAGCACAAAAAAAGCAAGGAATTATGACACCGGCCCCCTCCAAACCAAGGAACACAGTAATTCTCTAGCAATGGATCCTAACAAAAAATAAGTCCTCAAACTGCCAGATTAAAAAACTCAGAACAGTGATTCTTTAAAAGCTTGAAAACCAATAGAAAGACATCAGCAAATCAATTCAGGATGTAAACCAAGGATTTATCAATGATATCTATTATCTTTAAAAAGAAACTGAAGAGAAGTTCTAGAAATAAAAAAGAAATCATATAAGGAATTACAAAATACCTTTGAAAACTTCAAGAATAGACTAGACTAGGCAGAAGAAGGAATAAAATAACTTGATGACAGATGTTTTGAAATAATCCAGTCAGAAAAAAATAAAGGAAAAAGAATTTTAAAAAATGAACAAAGCCTTCAAGATGAATAGGACTACATAAAACAGCAGAACTTATGAATTGTTGGTATTCCCAAGGGGAAAGAAAAAGCAAAAACTTTAGAAAACCTATTTAAGGAAATAATTGATGAAAACGTCCCTAGTCTATCAAGTGATTTAGACATCCAGGTATAGGAGACCCAAAAATCCCCAGGCAAATACATTACAAAATGGACTTCACAACACCATAAAGTTATCAATCTATCAAAAGTCAAAATAAAAAAAAAGAATTCTAAAATCAACAGGAGAAAAGTGTAATCACCTATAAAAGGAACCCATCGGACTAACAATGGTCTTCTCAGCAGAAATCTTACAAGCCAGAAGAGAATGAGAAGGGATTTTCAAATTGCTGAAAGAAAAAATCTGCCAATCACAAATTTTGTATCCTGCAAGATTAAATGAAGGAGAAATAAAGTCTTTCCCAGACAAGCTAATGATGAAGAAATTTGTCACCATTAAACCAGCCCTACAAGAAATTCTTGAAAGAATCCTAAACACGGGAAAAAAAAGGTCTATATTCACCATCACAAAAACACACAAAAGTATGAAACTCACTGTCATAAAAAAAATTACACAGTGGAGAAATAGATATGAATCAAATGTCAACAAAGCAGAATTCCACCAAACCAGAAAGACAAACAGAGGAAAAGATAGAAACAAGTGATTTATAAAACAAGTAGATAACAATTAACAATATGTCAAAAACAGAACTTCACATAACAATATTAACCTTGAACATAAATGGATTAAATATTCCACTTAAAAGATACATACTGGCAGAATGGATAAAAAAGAAACATGATCCAATTATATGCTGCTTACAAGAAACTCGCCTTATTAGTAAACACATTTAGACTGGATTAAAGGGTTGGAAAAAGATATTCCATGCAACAGAAACCAAAAACAAGCAGGAATAACTATACTGACATTAACTACGACAACAACAAAACAGACTTATATCAAACACAGTAAAAAACAGACAAAAAAGTATTTTATGTAATGACAAAAGGGTCAATTCAACAAGAGGATATAACAACCCTAAATATATATGTACCCAACCAGTGGAGCACCCAGATTCATAAAACAAATATCACTAGACATAAAGAAAGAAAGAGACAGCAATACAATAATAGGGGGAAATCTCACCATGCAACTCACAGCACCAGATGGATCATTGAGACAGAAAATCAACAAAGAAACATTAGACTTAATTGGACTTTACACTAAATGAACTTAGCAGACACATGTGGAACTTTCTACCAACAACTGCAGAATATACTTTCTACTCATCAGCACATAGAATATTTGCCAGAACAGATCATATGTTAGGCCACAAAACAAGTGTTGAAAATTTTTTGAAAATCAAAATCACATCAAGTATCTTCTCAGATCACAGTGGAATAAACCTAAAAATCAATACCAAGGAGAACCTCAGAAACTATACAAAAATGTGGAAATTAGACAGCATGCCCCTAAACACTTATGGGTAAATGATGAAATTAAAACAGAAATTTAAAAATTTGTTGAAATGAATGAAAATAGAAACACAGCATGGCAAAACCTCTGGGATACAGTAAAAGCAGTGCTAAGAGAGAAGTTTATAGGATTAAATGCCTACATCAAAAAATTAGCAAGATCACAAATTAACAACCTAATGTCTCACCTCAGGGAAGTAGAAAAACAAGAACAAACCAAATCCAAAGCTAGCAGAAGAAAAAAACAAAGATCAGAGCAAAACTAAATCAAATAAAGACCCCAAAACCAAAAACAAAAACAAAGTATCAACAAAATGAAAAGTTGGTTTTTGAAAAGAGAAACAAAATTGATAATTACTAGCTAGACTGAACAAAAAGAGAGAAGATTCAAATAAAAACAATCAGAAATGGAAAATGAGACATCATAATTGATACCACAGAAATATAAAAGATCATCAGAGACTATTATGAACAACTATATGCTCACAAACTAGAAAACTTAGAGCAAGTGGATAAATGTCTAGAAATGTACAACCTCCCAAGATTGAACTAGGAAGAAATATTAATTCCTAGAAAAATGAATCTGCAATTTTAAAAAGTCTCCCAACCGAGCACAGTGGCTTACACCTATAATCCCAGAGCTTTCGAGGCCCAGGTGGGCAGATTGCTTTAACTCAGACATTCAAGACTAGACTGGACAGCGTGGTGAAACCCCATCTCTACAAAAAATACAGAAATTAGCCAGGCATGCTGACATGCCCCTATAGTCTGAGCTACTTGGGGGCTAAGGAAGGGAGGATTGCTTGAGCCCAGGAGGTCAAGGCTGCAGTGAGCCATGGTTGTGCCACTGCACTCTAGCCTGGGCAACAGACAGAGACCCCGTCTCAAAGTAAGTAAGTAAATAAACAAATGAAGAGTCTTATAACAATGACAACAAAAAGCTCAGGACCAGATTCACAGCCAAATTATACCAAATATACAAAGAAGAACTAGGACTAGTCCTTCTGTAACTATTTCAAAAAATCAAGAAGGAAGAAATTTATCCTAACAGATTCTACAAAACCAGTATCACCCTGATACCAAAATCAGACAAAGACACAATAAAAAAAGGAAACCTACAGACCAATATCCCTGATAAACACAGAGGCAAAAATCCTCAAGAAAGTACTAGTAAACTGAATCTGACACCACATTAAAAAGATTGTATGGCCAAGTGTGGTGGCTCATTCCTGTAATCCCAGCACTTTGGGAGGCCAAGGCAGGGAATCAGTTGAGTCCAGGAGCTTGAGACCAGTCTGGGCCACATAGTGAAACCCCATCTCTACAAAAAATAGAAAAATTAGCCAGGTGTGGTGGTGCATGCCTGTAGTCCCAGCTACTCGGGAGGTGGAGGTGGAAAGATCATTTAAGCCTAGGAGATGGAGGTTGCAGTGAGCCAAGATTGTGCCACTGCATTCCAACCTGTGTGACAGACCAAGACCCTACCTCAATAAGATAATACACCATGATCAAGTAGGGATGCAAAGATGGTTCAATATATATAAATCAATAAATGTAATCCATCACTTATAGAATTAAGGACAAAATCCATATGATCATCTCAAAGATATGGAAACAAAGGTACAGTATCAACCAAAATGTTCATCAGTAGAGGATTGGAAAAAGAAAATATGGTGTATACATATACACTATGCAATATTATTCAACCATTTAAAAAAATAAAATCATGTATTTTGCAACAAACATGAATGGAACTGGAGGCCATTATTTTAAGTGAAACAACTCAGAAACAGAACATCACATATTAAGTGGAAGCTAAATAATGTGTACACATGGACATAAAGTGTGGAATGATAGATATTGGAGGCTCAAGAGTGTAGGGTGCTGGGAAGGAGGTGGATGATGAGAAATTACTTAATGAGTACTATACACATTATTCAGGTTATGGATACACTAAAAGCTCAGACTTCACCACTTCTCTATTTGTCCATGTAACAAAATTGCACTTGTACTCCTTAAATTTATGCAAATTAAAAATAAAAATAAAAAGTGTGTAAAACATTTGATAAATTGAACACATATGCAAAAAAGTCTAAGAACACCAGGAATAGAACCTCATTACTTTGACAAAGACACAAAGGCTATCTACAAAATAACTAAAACAAACATTTCAATTAATGATGAAAATTTATATATGTTTTTTAGGATCCAGAACAAGACAAGGAACAGTGCTGTCACTGCTAGTATTCAATATAATACAGATATTCCCCTTCTTGCAATGTTTGACTTACAATTTTTTTGACCTTATGATAGTGTGAAAGTAATATTTATTCCATAGAAACCATATTTCAAGTACCACACCATTCTATTTTTCATTTTCATTACAGTATTCAATAGAATACATAAGCTATTCAACACATTATAAAACAGGCTTCGTGATAGGTGATTTTTGCCCAAATGTAGGCTAATTAAGTGCTCTGAGCATGTTTAAGGTAGGCTAGGCAAAGCTATTATGTTCAGCAGGTCAGGTGTATTAAATGCATTTTCAACTTACAACGGGTTTATTGAGATGTAACCCCATCATAAGTCAAGAAGCATCTATACTGACATTCCTACATGCAATTAAGACAAGAAGAAATCAAAATGAAGATTATAAAAGGAGGAAGAGATTGTTAGAATAAAGTAAAAAGCAACATCCAACTATATGCTGCCTACAAAAGACAACCTGAAATCTATATACCCAGGATGAAAGGAACCGGATAGGAAAAGATATACCATGTATCTAGTAAGCATAATAAGACTAAAAGGACATATTAATATCTGTTTGAATAGACTTCAAGATAAAGACCATTACCAGAAATAGAGATCATAATTATTAAAAGCTCAATTTATCAGTAATACATTATAATCATAAATGTACGTGGATCTAATAACAAAGTTGCAAAATTCGTGATACAAAAATTGACAAAATTGAGTGGAAATGTAAACAAACCATAATTGGAGATTTTAACACTCCTCTCTCAGCAATTGATATAACAATTACATGAACTCAGCAAAAATGCAGAATTGAAAAACAGTACCAACCTACATGATGTGAAGATAGTTATAGAACCCTACACCCAGAAAGAGCAGAAAACACGATCTTTTCAAGTGCACATGGAATATTGACAAAGATAGAACATATTGTGGACTCTAAAACAAGTATTAATAAATATCAAATAAATGTAAAGGATTGAAATCCTGACCTGACTTTGTTCTCTGATCATAATGGAAGTAATCAAATGATAAATTACTTATCAAGTATCAATAATTTATCAAGTAATTTATCACATTAATTATCAAATTATGAAATGATAAATTACTTGATAAATCAGCAACAATAAAATATTTAAAATACCTACAATATTTAGAAATTAAATAGCATACATTTAAATAACTTATGTGTCAAAGGAGAAATCACAAGGGAAATTAGAAAACATCTCAAAAATAATGAAAATTATAATGCACCTCAAAAGTAGAATTTTAAGCTGAATATCAAGGAAAATATATCAAAATTTATACTTAGAGGAAAATTTACAGCTTTAAATTCTTATATTAAAAAATAAAGTATAAAATCACCTTAGGAAACTATGAAAAGAAGTGCAAAAGAAAAGCCAAAAAAGTAAAAGAAGAAAATAATAAAGAGATTAGATCAATGAAATAGAAAACAATAGAGAAAATTAATAAAGCCTGAAATGAATTATTTGTAAAGACTGACAAATTGATAAACTCAAAGTTAGGCACATCAGGAATTACAGAAAAATGACACAAATTATAAATATGAGAAAATAAAACAAATATATCACTACAAATTCTACAGATATTAAAAGAATAATAAGAAATGTTATGAGCAATTTTATGCCAATAAATTGAATAAATGAGATGAACAAATCTCTTTTAAAATGCATCTTAATAATTACCAACACAAGATGAAATAATAAATCTGAATAATCTTATATCTATTGAAGAATTAAATTCATTTCAATAAACCTTCCCACAAAGAAAGCCTCAGCTTTACTAGTGAATTCTACCAAATATATGAAAATGAAAAAAAAAAAAAAACCTCACAGAATCTCTAAATCATTGAGATCAAGTAATGTATTGGAGGAGGCGGGGGCGGGTGGGGAAGCCTGCATGTTGCATATGTAACAAGTCTTTCTCAAGAATCTAAAATATAAGTAATTTAGCCCAAACACCTCACTCCAGAGAGCCACACAAGCCCAGCAGATATGTAGTGAATGTGGAGAAGATAAATTGAAATTCTGAAGTGTACTGAGATCCATGGAATATTGAAATTGCTAAAATAGGCTTCCCCAAAAGGAAAGAACCCTGCATGGAATGGGACATGGGTGAGAAATTCTGAAAACAACCTGTTAAACTGGAAGATGTCCTCACAGCCTGCATAGAAAGCACTGTCAAAGTGACACACTGGTAAAATCTGCAACTTATATTGTAGGACATGTCAGAATTAAAGAGTTAAATATTAGTACTAGTAAAAATAAAACCAAAGACATCCTTGAATGTCTGGCAAACTTTCAGGTGGAGTAACTGCACTGAAGTTTGGTGGAACAAGTAACAGAATAATTTTTTAAAAGACAGAGTTACAGATTCCCAAATGCTGTGAAAACTACTCTTAAAGAGCAGAGTAGAAGGAAGGATGAACCTTTTTAAATGCAGCTAACTACTCCTGCTTCACACCTGGTAGAACAGAGAGGCTGGCCTGATCTGGCTGGACGCTGGGTTTGGCTGTGTGCAGTTCCTGAGAACTGAGAGTTTCGTTTTGGTGCATTCCAGATTAGGATTCGCTAACTCCAACTGATGAAAATTTTAAAATTCATATAGAAATAATTAATAGAGATGCATAATTTTTACAGTGAATGTTGCTAAGAATGCAAGGGTTGAAATGTAATTAATAGTTAAGAAAATGTGCAAAGTTTCTCAGAAGTCCATTGTAATACTATGGTTGAAGATTCTATGAATATGGTTAAAAAAAAAAAAAAAAGCAACTTTGATATCCGGGTGTGGTTGTGGGAGCCTGTAGTGCCAGCTACTTTGGAGACTGAGGTAAAAGAATCACTTGCGCTCTAGGAGGTGGAGGTTGCAGTGAACCAAGATTGCACCACTGCACTCTAGCCTGGGCGACAGAGTGAGATTCATCTCAAAATAAATAAATAAAAAAGAATAATTAAGCCAATTATGATTGTAAGAACAGCTCTGACTGATATTGCTGGTGTGGCTTCTCTGTTATCCACAGCAGAATTTGCAATCGCTGTAATTTCTAAAGAAAACAAAAAATTTGCCATGGACAGAATGGGTGTATGAGTGAAGAGGATATGGGAGGTGGCCTTTTCAATTCTGAAAATGTGCTTTATCACAATTAAAGAACTATGATGGGAAAACAACACTCTTCCCCATTAACTTCCAAGAAGTCAGTTGAACATAATGAAATAAAGGGCTAGCTGACGTTTGAGAAAAATCACTATATTCATCAGTTATCAGCTTCAGTTGGGAATATATGTAATAGCTGACTAGTGTCTTTCTCCATCCCTAGAAATAACATATTTTGTATTTTTTAATAAAGAGATATTTGTGCACTCATATTACTGAGTGCAGGAGACATGTACCATATATTGCTTTAAATGAAATCAGTTATGACAATTTTATTATTATTCTGATAAAATAAATTTTTTAATGCTTGCCACCACTAGATGAGAAGTTCAAAAGCAGTCTTTTTCTAGAAAGTAAAATTGACTATGTAAAATTATGTGAAAACTTCATGTAATAATTTTTTAACAGTAAAAATACATTTTTCCTATTTCTCTTCATAAAAACAGTCTTAGAAGCAATATCATCCTAGTACTTGGCCTCTAGGCTATTATTATTTTCCACCAAAAAGAACTGGAACACCTTCCAAAAGTGGTTGGTCCCACATCTGGGGCAGGAAAAGTACAGTATGGATATAGGATATCATGATATGCCAGAAAGCAAAAACGTTACCAAAGGATAATCAGACCATGTCCCAGGGACACAGAGCTTGCTTGAAGAAGTTCCCACTAACCAAAGATGACACCATTTAAGCATCAAAAATATAAAGATGCAATTTAGTAAAACACAAGAACATAGAAGAATTAATAATTAGTTAATCAGTTTAAAAAGCGTGGCAGATGGAGCTCCAAACAAAACTCATTAAATATCACTGAAGGTTGCTGGGGCACTAAATCATTACTCTGTAAATTAATAGTAAAATAAAAAGAATTAAGCACTTGTCCTTCCTTTCTTGTATAAACTGTATTTCAGGGTAACCAAATATCCTTGATATATGAGAAAGGTCACTCTAGTCATCAAACATACCAGCTAATAAATGCAAATGAAATGATAAAATTAGAAAATTTCCATTTGCAAACCCTTGTCAACCTAAATCATAAAGAGAGAGAGAGACTCTAAAAGAAAATGATGTTTATTTGGGAAAAGGCATTGCAATGGGAATACAATGGATAATAAACTAATGTGCATATTCAGAAGATAAAAGAAGACAAAGTTTTCTGTAAAAAATTAAGAAGATTACATAATTGTTTTGGGATAATTATCCTTGGTTACAAAGATTAACAAAGATGATGCCAGTTCAAAGTTGGATAGAGAGTGACTGGGCAGATGTCCTCACAGAAATATTTTTTGTGTGTACAGTTGCAGTGATGTTGTGCAAGATCGTGATTTTTGCAGTTTTTTTGATAGTTCTTGTTATCAAGTGTTTGTGCATAAAAGCCCTCCACTGATGGCCTTCTGATATGGTTTGGCTCTGTGGTCCCACCCAATATCATCTCAAATTGTAATCCTCACATGTCAAGGGAGGGGCCTGGTGGGAGGTGATTGGATCATGGGGGCAGTTCCCCCATGCTGTTCTCATGATAGCAAGTGAGTTCTCATGAGATTTGGTGGTTTAAAAGTGTGTAATAGTTCCCCTACCCCTCTCTCCCCTGCCAACTTGTGAAGAAAGTGCTTGCTTCTCCTTTGCTTTCTGCCATGATTGTAAATGTCCTGAGGCCTCCCTAGCCATGTAGAACTGTGACTCAATTAAACCTCTTTTTTTCATAAATTACCCAGTCTCAGATAGTTCTTTATAGCAGGGTGAAAATGGCCTAAAAGAGAATTGGTACCAGAAGTGGGGTACTACTATAAAGACACGTAAAAATGTGGAAGCAACCTTGGAACTGGGTAACTGGCAGAGGTTGGAACAGTTTGGAGGACTCCAAAGAAGACAGGAAATTGTGGGAAAGTTTGGAACTTCCTGGGGATTTGTTGAATGGTTTTGACCAAACTGCTAATATGGGCAATGAAGTCCATGCTGAGATGGTCTCAGATGGAGATGAGGAACTTATTGGGAACTGGAGCAAAGGTCACACTTGCTATACTTTAGTGAGGAGACAAGGCATTTTGCCCCTGTCCTAGAGATCTGTGGAACTTTGAACTTGAGAAAGATGATTTTAGGGTGTGGCAGAAGAAATTTCTAAACAGCAAACCATTCAAGATGTCAGCTGGTTTTTCCTGAAAGTGTACAGTTACATGTGCTCATGAAGAGACAGTTTGAAATTGAAACTTATGTTTAAAAGGGAAGCAGAGCATAGAGGTTTGGAAAATTTGAAGCCTGTTCATGTGGTATAATAGAAAAACCCATTTTCTGAGGAGGAATTCAAGCCAGCTGCAGAAATATACATAAGTAACAAGGAGCTGAATGTTAATAGCCAAGACAATGAGGGTCTGTGTCTCTGTGGCTTACACATGGTGTTGGGCCTTCAGGTGTGCAAAAGGCCTGCAGGTGTGCAAAAGGTGAGCTTTGGGAGCCTCTGCCTAGATTTCAGAGGAGATATAAAAACTCCTGGATGTTCAGGCAGAAGTCCCCAGCAAGGGTGGAACCCTCATGGAGAACCTCTGCTAGGGCAGTGCAGAAGGGAAATATGGGGTTGGAGCCCTCACACAGAGTCCCCACTGGGGCACTGTCTAGTGGAGCTATGAGAAGAGGGCCACCATCCTCCAGACCCCAGAATATCCACTGACAGCCTGTACTGTGTGCTTGGAAAAGTTGCAGGTACTCAATGCCAGCCTGTGAAAGCAGCCACAGGGGCTGTACCCTGCAGAGCCACAGGGGTGGAGTTGCACAAGGCCCTCGGAGCCCACCCCTAGCATCAGCATGCCCTGGATGTGAGACATGGAGTCAAAGGAGATCATTTTAGAGCTTTAAGATTTAATGACTTCCCTGCTGGGTTTTGGACTTGCATAGGGCCTGTGGCCCCCTTGTTTTGGCAAATTTCTCCTTATTTGGAATGGGAACATTTACCCAATGCCTGTACCCCCACTGTATCTCGGAAGTAACTAACTTGCTTTTGAGTTTACAGGCTCATAGGCAGAAGAGACTTGCCTTGTCTCAGATGAGACTTTGGATTTGGACTTTTAAGTTAATGCTGAAATGAGTTATGACTTTTCCAAAGTCATGCGTGATTGCATGATTGGTTTTGTTGTTTTTGTTTGTTTGTTTGTTTTGTTTGTTTGTTTGTTTGTTTGAGATGGAGTCGCGCTCTGTCACTCAGGCTGGAGTGCAGTGGTGTGATCTTGGCTCACTGCAAGCTCTGCCTCCCAGGTTCACGCGATTCTCCTGCCTCAGCCTCCCGAGTAGCTGGGACTACAGGCACCCGCCACCACACCCGGCTAATTTTTTTTGTATTTCTTAGTAGAGACGGGGTTTCACTGTGTTAGCCAGGATGGTCTCAATCTCCTGACCTCATGATCTGCCCACCTCGGCCTCCCAAAGTGCTGGAATTACAGGCTTGAGCCGCTGCACCCAGCCACATGATTGGTTTTGAAATTTGAAAAGGACATGAGATTTGGGAGTTGAGAGGGATGGAATTATATGGTTTGGCTCTGTGTCCCCACCCAAATCTCATCTCAAATTTGAATTGTAATCCGCATGTGTTGAAGAAGAGACCTGGTGGGAGGTGATTGGATCATGGAGGTGGTTTCCCTCATACTGTTCTTGTGAGGGAGTTCTCACGAGAGTTGATGGTTTAAAAGTGGCAGTTTCCCTTGAGCTCTCTCTTTCTCTCGTCTCACCTTGTGATGAAGGTACTTGTTTCCCCTTCACCTTGTGCCATTATTGTAAGTTTCCTGAGGTCTCCCCAGCCATGTGGAACTGTGAGTCAATTTAATCACTTTTGTTTATAAATTACCCAGTCTCAGATAGTATCTTTATAGCAGTGTGAAAATGAACAAATACACCATAATTATTGCAGTGTATTAGTTGGTTTGAAGGGCACACATATACACACACACATACATACATACAACAACCACCATTCTTTGGGCTGCTGAAAGGGGCTATTAACTACCAGTATACTTATTCTCTGTGCATCTGCCCCAACTCCACTTTCAGGGAGGCAGATTGCCAAAACCAGAGAAGAGTGCCCTTCCCACATTCCACACCTTCGTTTTCATTCTGTAACCAGAGATAGAACCAGCTACCTGTAGAATCCCTGCATACCTCAGTTGGAGATTTAATACCTGCTTCCCCTCCCCATCCCAAATTCCCATTGACTCTGGAAAAAGTCCTTCTTGGCTTTATACCTTGGACACCCACACTTAGAAAGTATACTTTTGGCTCAGCATTTGGTGCAGGCCACCAAATGAAAGGACACTACCAGCTGAAGTCTCTGATTCTTACCATTTGCATTTTTTTGAGACAGGGTCTTGCTCTGTCACCTAGGCTGGAGTGCAGGGCGCAATCACAGCTCATTGCAGCCGTAACCTCTCTGGGCTTAGGTGATACTTCCACCTCAGCTTCCAGAGTAGCTGGGAATACAGGTGTGCACCACTATGCCTGTCTAATTTTTGTATTTTTTGTAAAGATGGGATTTCATTGTGTTGTCCAGACTAGTCTCCAACTCCTGGGTTCAAGGGAACTGCCCATTTTGGCCTCCCAAAGTGCTGGAATTGTAGACTTGGGCCACCACACCTGACTACCATTTGCATGATGTTTTTGTCTATTTTTCAAAAATAATATTTTTACCTATTTTTTCTCTTTTCCTAATAGTTTTTGTGAGAAGAGATACTTTCCTATTAACACGCACTTTGCTTTACTGTTAGCACCAACTGATTACTTTCTTTAAGCACATCAATGTCTGGAAAGAAATAGATCCATAAGGAATCTTGTTTGGCAGGTTGAACAAGTTAGTTGAGCTTCTGTTTCTATATCTGCAAAAGGGGAAGAGATTCTTACCTCATAGAGTACTGTGGGAATTATAAAGTGAATGTGAAATCACTTTGTACACTGAAAGTATCAGAAATATATAAATTCGGGTAATAAAATTTTAATTGGATCAGCAATTCAAAGTGTTCTAGTTGGGCATCTTGATTTTGCTAGGTTTCATTTATTACAACTAATGTAAATCACATCGAACTAGCTTAAGATAAATGGAGAAATGTTGTATAAGAATGCCATGGTGTCTTTACAGAAAATGAGCAGAAAAACAGCAGAGCTATGAAAGAGGGCCTTAAGAGGGCCCCACTCTTTCCTGTCCCTACCTGTGCCATTCCCAATGAGTCAAGGAGTCCATGCGTTTATGAAATTGTGTCCTTCCAGAGCCTACATAGTCCCTTCTACAACATGATGTGGGCACTTGAGGCCCCAGAATTTTCAGGAAGAAAATACCTGAGTTTATTCCCAAGGCCTGCACTAGCCTCTTCCCTGGGTCTGTCTTCCCAAGAGCAGACTGTTCCGTCAGTGTGCCCCTCTGGTCCCAAAGCATAGTCAAGGGGCAGCTGTATGGGGGAATTGTGGGTGGTGCTTGGATAGGTTCCTGAGGTGTCCATATACATGCAATGTGTGGCCCTTACTGGTACTTGATGGAAAAGGGAAAAGACCACGTGGCATCTCTCGCCCAAAAGTCACTTTCCATTGTAAAATTCCAAGGGATCACAGAGTTTCAAATGTTCAAACCTCATCTCCTACGTAGTTATTAAATCTATTTGTGAAGATATAAAGATAGAAAAGATCTTATTTTGAGTTGGGTGTCATGGTTCACACCTGTAATTCGAGCACTTTGGAAGGCCAAGGGGGTGGATCACCTGAGGTAAGGAGTTCAAGACCAGCTCGACCAACATGGTAAAACCCTATCTCCACAAAAAATACAAAAATTAGCTGGGCATAGTAGCAGGTGCCTGTAGTCCCAGCTACTCAGGAGGCTGAAGCACGAGAATCACTTGAACCCAGGAGGCAGAGGTTGCAGTGAACCAAGATCATGCCACTGCACTCCAGCCTGGGTGACAGAGTGAGTGAGACCCTATCTCAAAAAAACAAACAAAAAAAAAAAAAAAACTTATTTTGTAGTTTGTTTTCTTAATTTGTGGCCTTTCAGATATTTAAACGCAGTTATGAGAGCCACCATTTGTAGTCTTGCTCCTGGTTTGATTAATGTTAGGGATCAGACATCTTTTCTTTTGCAAAGGCAGGCTATGTTCTCAGCTTCAAGAAAATAAGCAAAAGGCTCAGTCACAGATAGAGAACAAATTCCAGTCTCTCAGCCCTGCTGCTAAATTCCTGAAAGAGAGTCAGATTGGCTTGGCTTAGGTTGAGAAGGGGAGGAGAGCTCCAATCCTAGGTCCAATCAATTTAGTACTTTGGAAGTGGATATTTTCGTAGAAATAAGACTATTAGGAGAGGGAGACATTCCTGCTGTAGAATGAGCAGTTCCAAGAGAAATATGGCTGGATAAGAGTCCCTACTGAATATTCAACTTCACGAGTAAATGCAAGACTTATTTCTCTTATTTCACTGGGAAAAAAATTAGTAAAACATAAACAATCAATATATTCCAATTAGAAGGCAAATTATAACATGCTTTGTTAGTCTTTTGTAGTTGGCTTTAATAGGAACAATAAGTACAAACTATAGTGGAGAGGAAATTTCTTCTGCTAAAGAGAAATTAAAGTTTTATTAATATGACACTCAATCCTTATCTTCATATAATTTAAGAATTGATCAGTGTGCTAATACAAGTCTAATAATTTTTTTCCTTATTAGAAAATCAAGCTAAAGTGTTCATAAAACATTCCATTGACTTGTTCTTCCAAATCTCCATTGTCAAAAAAAAAAGTAACAAACCTAATAAGGTATACAATGTTCCATTATAAAACGCTTGCCAAGCCTTCTAGCTATAGCAGAATGAATGTAGTTCATAATTGAGAACTCTAACAGTCCTATTTGAAAAATACAAAGGTCTGGAAACTGGTATTTGCTTTGGATACAAGGAAAACATGTAGAGTAACACTGTTTCAGCAAGATTATCTCCAAGTGACAGTATCAAATATGGAAGGACTGAGAAAGTTATATTTTCAACTTTTCTGAAAGAAAAGGAAAGCCTCATAAAAAGAAGAAAGGAGCACATTGTTGCCATTTCCATGTATGTTTCTTCACCTCAAATAACCTACTGTTACTGTTTATACTTAAACTGAAAGGACCATCTATTATACCCAAGTCTGAAGCTTAACCTCCTCTATACTTCATACAGACAAAACTTCTGCTGACCTCATTTGGCTCCCTAGACAATACACAACCATCCAGGGCTCATCAGTCATTCTAAACAAAGGATTATTTGCTCAGGAGCAAACAGAGGGGCCATAATTCCACATCTACAAGGGGCTTATGGGGAGTAATTTAGGTGTCATAGGGAATAGAAATTAGCCAGGTGTGGTGGCATGCACCTGTAGTTCCAGCTACTGGGGAGGCTGAGGCAGGATAATCGCTTGAATTTAGGAGGCGGAGCTTGCAGTGAGCCGAGATTGCGCCACTGCACTCCAGCCTGGGTGACAGAGCAAGACTCCGTCTCCAAAAAAAAGAGAAAGAAAGAAGGAAAGAAAGGAGGAAAGGAAGGAAGAAAGGAAGGAGGGAAGGAAGGAAGGAAGGAAGGAAGGAAGGAAGGAAGGAAGGAAGGAAGGAGGGAAGGAAGGAAGGAAAGAAAAAGACATGTGGTCTTAAAACATTTTTGCTTGGAATATACAATTGAAGAACACTTAGATACTATGAAGTCCCTCAAACATTTTAAAATCTAAATATAAAACTATTCTCATAAGTCTAACCACTAGTAGCAAAAGAGGCAAATCCAACATATTGTATATATTGACATTTTAAAAATAAAATGTTATATTACTTAAAAAATGTAAATAATATGGTGATTTAACACTACCATCATTCATTTTTCTAAATGTCAATAAGTTTCTCTTTAATAGCTCCGTTTGCTCCTTGAATTCATGTTTCCTTTTCACTCCCTCACAGAATTGTACATTAATATAATATATTTTTGTGCTTACACCCTCACATTCGTCACCTTCATCATATTTCTTTGCAATAAAACTATGTATATAAATTGAAATTATGTAAATAGGTTTGTCCCTATGATCTCAATGGTCTAAGTGTTTCATTAAAAATCATCTGGTTATTATATGTATTAGCCATAAATCATTGCAAATATAAAGTATTGCACATTTACAGTATTATAAGTTTGGAGATGGGAGACAGGTAGTAGATCTTTTGAAGTTAAGTGGGACAAGGGCAGTTGTGAAAGGAAAGACAATAAATAAGTACAGTGGCTCTTGACCATGGGGAAATTCTCAGGTAGTTCAATTTTGCGAAAAAATAAACATGAAAGTTAAAGTTGTATGTGTCCAAGTGCTCCCCTGGGAATTCTTCTTGTAACCCAAGAATGTACATATTTTGGTTTGAAGATCTTTGGGCTGGCTAAATTTACTTAAGGCTCTATTTGAATAGTAAGAACATTCCTTTTACTTAAATTGTTATTTCCAGTAGAAAAATTAAAAATTGTAAAAGATGCCTTATTGAATACTTATGAGAATCTATTTGAAAATATTATTATGTTTATTTGGACTTGCTGGGGAGGGAGTTGGCAGTAAAGAGGAACTGAAACTATCTTCCTGCCACATCTACTCCTCATAGCCACTGCTTGTCATTACCTTCATTTGTACTGCAGAAGCAATTTGTTCTTTCAACCTTCTGGGGGCCCTAAATTGCTCAATGATTAGTCTTCTCTTAGGAAAATTGTATTCTCTTTCATCTTTGTTTGCAACTGGACTCAATCCATATCTGTTTTGAAAACTTTACTGAAAGAAGTAAAGAAGCAGCCAATACATTCCAACATCTTGAATTTTTTTTAACCTTTTCTTTTAAAGCTATGGCTTCCACAAGCATTTGGTCTGCTTTCCAAGTTATTGTGGATGGCAGCTTTCCAAATATTTTTCCACTGTATAATAAATGTGGACAGCCTTCTAGATGATATTAACTGTGTTCTTGTACCCACTGCCTGGCCACTCAGCCAGTGCCCACTTTTAGGTTACCAAAACCTGTCATTTTTAGGATACAGGTTCATTTGCTATACCAAAACCCCAAAATAACAGTGGTTTAAGCAAAATAGTTTATTTTCATGTAACAATCCAAGTTTAAGCAAAACTTGACTGGAAGAGCAGCTCCTTGATATTGGGACCTAGGCTTCTGTCATCTTGTTGTTTTGCTGTCCTAAGTAGTTGCCCATATCAAAAAATGTTCAGCAACACATCCACATCCCAGGTAACAGGAAAGAGAAAAGATAAATGGAAGGACATATCTCTCCCTTTTAAAGACATGACCAGGGCCAAGTGTGGTGGCTCACGTCTATAATGCTAGCACTTTGGGAGGCTAAGGTGGGTAGATCACCTGGGATCAGGAGTTCAAGACAGCCTGACCAGCATGGTGAAACCCTATCTCTACTAAAAATAGAAATATTAACCAGGCATGGTGGCACGCACCTGTAATCCCAGCTACTCAGGAGGCTGAGGCAGGAGAATCGCTGGAACGAGGGCGGTGGAGGTTGCAGCAAGCTGAGATGGCACCATTGCACTCCAGCCTAGGAGACAGAGCAAGACTCCATCTCAAAAAAAAAAAAAAAAAAGGCCAGAAGTTGCATACATTACTTATGTTCATATCCATTTGCAAATGTTTGATCATATAGCCACACCTACCTGCAAGGAAGGCTGAGAAATGGCATTTGGTAGGTGGCCATGTGTCCCAGCTAAAAATTTGACTGACTACTCAGAAAGGAAGAGGGAATGTATATTGTGGGACAAATAGCTAACGCTATTTGCTACAATGTCTGTCAGACAAAGGTCTAATATCCAGAATCTACAAGGAACTTAAGCAAATTTACAAGAAGAAAACAACCCCATTAAAAAGTAGGCAAATGACATGAACAGACAATTTTCAAAAGAAGACATACATGTGGCCAAGAAAAGTGAAAAAAAGCTCAACGTCCCTGATTATTACAGAAATGAAAATCAAAACCACAATGAGACACCATCTCACACAAGCCAGAATGGCAATTATTAAAAAGTCAGGAGGCCGGGCGCGGTGGCTCAAGCCTGTAATCCCAGCACTTTGGGAGGCCGAGACAGGCGGATCACGAGGTCAGGAGATCGAAATCATACTGGCTAACACGGGAAACCCCGTCTCTACTAAAAAATACGAAAAATTAGCCGGGCGAGGTGGCGGGTGCCTGTAGTCCCAGCTACTCGGGAGGCTGAGGCAGGAGAATGGCGTAAACCCGGGAGGTGGAGCTTGCAGTGAGCCGAGATGGCGCCACTGCACTCCAGGCTGGGTGACAGAGCGAGACTCCGTCTCAAAAAAAAAAAAAAGTCAAGAAACAACAAATGCTCAACAAATGCGAGCCTGTGAAAGATTAGGAACGTTTTTACACTGTTGGTGGGAATGTAAATTAGTTCAACCATTGTGAAAGACAGTGTGGCAATTCCTCAAAGATTTAGAACTGGAAATACCATTTAACCCATCAATCTCATTACTGAGTATGTATCCAAAGGAATAGAAATCATTCTATTATAAAGATAAATGCACACATATGTTCACTGCAGCACTATTCACAATGGCAAAGATGCGGAATCAACTCAAATGCCCGTCAATGATAGACTGGATAAAGAAAATGTGGTATACATACACAATGGAATACTATGCAGCCATAAAAAGGAATGAGATCGTGTCCTTTGCAGGGACACAGATGAAGCTGCAAACAATCATCCTCATCAAACTAACACAAGAACAGAAAACCAAACACCGCTTGTTCTCACTTACAAGTGGTAGCTTAACAATGAGAGCACATGAACACAGGGAGGGGAACAACACACACTGGGGCCTGTTGGGGGAGGGTGGGGAAGGGGACGGAGAGCATAAGGAAAAAGAGCTAATGCATGCTGGGCTTAATACCTAGGTGATGGGTTGATAGGTGCAGCAAACCACCATGGCACACATTTACCTATGTAACAAAACTTCATACCCTGCACATTTACCCTGAAACTTAAAAGTAAAATTAAAAATGTCTGCCAGAAATGTTCTGTGTTTTACCTATATAATGCCCAAAAAATCATTTGGACTGCTCTAAGTTACTGCAATCACAATAGCTGTCACTCCTTAGGGACTTGTGATATTATCTGTTCAGTGATATTTCTTTCTGACAAGGCTACTCCTCAAATAATAATTCACTATAGTGTGAGGTGGTTATATATCATATCAAAAGAACTGCTGACAGTAGGTAGATCATTGTTGTCTCAAAAGAACCATGATTTGCTTAAAAAGACACTGAAGGAAATATCCATTTTTTCTCAAGCTTCTCTTTAAATGAGACTGTTATATCTAGAAAGCCATTTTTCTCCCTCACTTCCTTCCTTTTTCCTTTTCCTCCTGCTTCTCCTGTCTAGATTCATATCTAACAGTTATAATGTATCTTATTTATAAATGCCAGGAACTTTCAAATACTATCCCACTGAAGCAATACAGCCATTATATGAGGCAGAAATGATTATCCCCAATCTACAGATGAGGAAATTGAGACTTAGAACTTACTGAATAGCTCAAGATCACATCAGTAAGTTATACAACTACAATCCGATTCCAATTATATTTCCCCACTACACCATGGTAGTGGCTTGTTAAAAACTTCCAGGAATTCCTATATCTCTGTTCCAGCCTAAAACAGGTGATGTATGTTATGAAGAAGGTTTTGGTAGGAGTGTCAAACATGGCAATCCAATAGATCAAGAAATGACTAAGTGTAGCAGGTGTGAAGAGTAATTATAGACCATATGGTAGGTACTGCTTGCTGTCATCCAATATGGATGCATTCCTTCTTCCTTAGTACCAGAACCTCTGATTTAGCTGGGCACAAATCTGACCAACTCATTTGCAACTATGCAGGACCAGTCTAAGCAGAATTTTTCTGTACATCATATATAATAGAAAGTATTCTTAGGAGAAAGAGGCATGATCTCCTATTTATGACAGTTGGAATGTAAACATGATTTTGGAACCTGTTATGGGTTAAATTGTTACGAACTCCTCCTTCCCCCCCAAAAAAGCTGAAATCGTAATCCCCAGTACTTGTGGATGTGACCTTATTTGAAAACAGGTCTTTATAGGTTTAACCAAGTTAAGAAGAGGTCATTATATGTCCAGAAGAAGAAACACAAGAAGAGGTCATTTGAAACACACAGACAGGGAGAATGCCATGTGAAGACACAGAGACAGGCACAGAGGACAGAGGATGTAGAGACACACAGACAGAACATAGTCATGTGATGACAGAGGCAGAAATAAAAGCTATGGATCTGCCAGTCAAGGAAATCAAGGAATGCCAGCAAAGGTCATAAGCTAGAAGAGGCAAAGAAGTGGATCTCCCACATTCTTCAGAGAAACCTTGGTGATGCCAAGGCCTTACCATTGAACTTTCAGCCTCCAGAGCTATGATAATAAATTTCTGCTATTTTAAACCACCTAGTTTGTAGCACTTTATTTATTTATTTATTTAGAGTCAGAGTCTCACTCTGTCACCCAGGCTGGAGTACAGTGGCATGATCATAGCTCACTGCAGCCTCAATCTCCCAGGCTCAAGTGATCCTCCCACCTCAGCCTCCTGAGTAGCTGGGACTATAGGTGTGCACTACCACACCTGGCTAATTAAAGATATACATATTTAACATACACATAATATAGATCATACTGTACATTATCTAGTATACATTATATAACATATTTAATACATAACACTATATATTATATATAATCAAATAGTATATATAAATATATTATATATTTATATCTATATATATTTTTTTAAATAGAGATGGGGTCTCACTATGTTAACCAGGTGGGTCTCAAATTCCTGACCTCAAGCAATCCTCCCATCATGGTGTCCCAAAGTGCTGGGATTACAAGCATGAGCCACCACTCCTGGCCTAAAAATATTTTTTTGTAGAGATAGGGGTCACATTAGGTTGCCCAGGCTGGTCTCAAACCCCTAGGTTCAAGTGATCCTCCCGCCTTGGCCTCTCAAAGTGCTGTGATGTGATTCCAGGTGTGAGCCACTGCACCTGGCCTGTAGTACTTTATTATAGCAGCCCTGAGAAATGAATACAGTGTCCAAACAGTCATCTCGGAGTATGAGATGGCTTGCTACAGACGTCAGAACGCAAGATATGGGCCTTAGTGACTTCCTAGAATACAGTTCTGGATAAGCTATCTGTCTGGGAGTTTTCCATAATAAAGAAACAAGTTTGAGTCTTGAAGCAAGTGTTATTTAGAGTTTCTATTACTCACAGACAAAGTTAATTCTGATATAAGCCATATACCTCTCCTACTAGGTACTACCAAAGGCTGTGGTACCTAATTCTAGTCTTCATTGACTAGCCTGGTTCTTCGCTTATGTGGAAATTGTGGAAATTTGATAAAGCTAATTATATGTTCTTGCTTTGCCAAGGAATACAGTAAAATTAAGATAGTTCTTTAGGACTGCTGGAAACTAGAAGCAAATGCCTCCAGGGTTGAAATCATGGGTTATTATGATTAAACATGATACTTGCAAAGCACAATAGATAAAAGCACAGACTGTGATATCAAACACCCCTGGAAACCAATTCCAACTCTATGCCTCACTGGCCACCTAAGTGATATTGAAGAAGTTATTTCACAGCTCTACTCCTCAGGTTTCTCATCTATAAAATAGATGATAAAAAGGGCATGTTAACGAATTGCTTAATCTATGATGAAAAGCATGAGTGAGATGATGATAACGACCTTAGAGATTGAAGAGGGTATTACAGGAGAAATATATATAAAGTGTTTAACACAGTTACAGATACATAGTAAGTTTCTGCCTGTCACCGGTAGAGGGTCTTGACCGCAAGTTTTCCAAGTACTTGGCGTTTTGAACAAAGAATTGGACAAAACGTCCAGCAAAGCAAAGAAAGAATGAAGCAACAAAAGAACAAAAGCAGGCATGTATTGAAAACGAAAGTACACTCCACAGTGTGGGAGCGGCCCGAACAGCTGCTCAAGGGCTTGGATATAGAATCTTCTTGGGTCCAAATACCCACTAGAAGTCTCCCATTGGCCACTTCATACTCACCTCATGTAAATGAAGTGGTAGCCTGCAATCAGTCTGATTGGTTGCAGAAAGCAGCCAATCAGAGGCTGAAGTGAAATTATAAAGTTTACACTCCTGTGCAAACGTTGCTTTCTGCAACCATTCAGAGGCTACAGTGAAGTTGCAAAGTACCTCTATGCACACGAAGACTCCACTCGCAATCAGTCTGATTGGTTGTGGACAGCAACCATTCAGAGGCTGGAGTGAAGTTACAAAGTCGCAAATGAAGACTGGACCCATAATCAGTATGATTTGTTGCCGACAGCCAATTTCCCATCTGCTGCGCAGAAAAGATAGGGGATTTGCAAAGGGAATAGCCTCTGGTCCTTTTGTTACTTAGGCATGGAAAGTTAGGTTCTCCTTTCTTTTTAGTTCCAGGAAGTCAGCATGAAACAGCCTTCAGTTCTCTGCTTCTAGACCCTATTCTCCTGCTCATTCCCACCTAGGGCTTTTACACACTTATTTCCATTGCCATGGATGTTTTTTTAACATCATCAGACTCCAGCAAAGGCACACTCTCTGTCTCTGGTTAATTCACATTCACTGTATAATCTCAGTTCAAAGTTCATCCCTTCAGGAAACCCTATCTTGGTCTCCCCTAAAATTAAGCCTCATATCACTTTATGATTTTTAATCATAGCTATTAGTAAAATTTGATCTAGGATAATTAGTAGTGTTATTATTTGCTTGATTTCTGTCTTCACTTCTAGGCTAGCACTACTCAAAGTGTGGTCTCAAAGCTCATGGGTGCTTGTCTGCAAACTATTTATTACTCATAATTCAGGAGATAAATACAGAAACTAAGATTAAGTATTTAGAAATGTATATAACAATTTCACATAGTATTCCGAGCTTGTATTTTGTATGTTTGATTTTTTGTTTGTTTTTCTAAAAACTCATTTTTATTAAAAGCTAGAAAACATGTCTACAATATATTTTTTAAATTTTTAGCTAATCTTTCATTACAGATTGTTCAAGAAGCATGGTTTAGGCCAAGGATTAGCAAATTCTCTCTGCAAAGGGTGAAATAGTAAACGTTTTGGGCTTTTCAGGTCACATAGTCTCTGCTGCAACTATATAACTCTGACTTTGTAGCATAAAAGCAGACATAGGTAATACACAAAAGAAGGAATATGGCTGTGTTTCAATAAAACTTTATAGTCAAAAACAGACGGTGGGCCAGATTTGACCTACGCGGTGCAGTTTGCCAACACCTGTTACAGGCTATAAACTCCTGAGGGCAGATGTCTCATTTGTTTTATTCATCATTGTCTTTCAATGCCTATGACATCCCTCACATAATGGGTATTCAATAAATATTTATTAAAAGTTATTCTAATCTCTAATAGGGGTGCAGATCTTGCTTGAATTGACATGGAGGTCATATGTCCAAGACCACCAAACCATGGATGACCATGAAAAGGATGTTAACTGTCTGGTTAGTAAGATTTTTTAAAACTATGGATGTTCTAAGGATCAAATACATTCTGGGAAGCAACGATAATCACCAGTTGCTTGAAGAAAGAGGATGTTGGCAATTGGCTGGGTATTAAGGAAGCTGTGAGAGTTTGGGAGGAATAGTAGGGGGAGATAAAAAGATCATGTAATATACTGCTTAAGTGGGGTTACAGAGCATGAGGGAGAAGTGGCAATGACCCAGAAAGTGGCAGTTTCCTCTGCTTAAAAACCTTTAATGATACCACAGGCATATGAGGGAGGCTGCAAATTCTGTTTCAAGGCAGCTCTGAGCCTGGTAAGTAGCCAACATGAGCAAAGCTCATCCTCCTGGAGAGAAAAAACTATGGACAAGAAGTTGTCATTAAAATTAAGTTGTGTCAGACATGCCAAAGGAATACTGTGGTGATTGATACCTTTATGAATCTTTGATTGATGAATGTGTGGAGATCACAACTAGTGAGCAATGGAACAATATTGGAATCGTGGTAGATAAATGGAAGGAAATATTATCATGTTAGAAACCTCAGAAAAAGTATAAATAATGGCCGCATTCAGCAGAGAAATCAATTACTCTCACATGTGCCTTCTCCAAACGGCCTGTTTCACTATGACAAAAAAAAAATCATGTGTATTCTTAATATTAAACTTATGTTGAATTAAAAGAAAACCTCAGAGGACCCTGAGATCAAGTACAAAATCATATGATCTACATATAAGGTTCTTCATCATTTGATTCTAATCTACCTTTCTAGCCACATCATGCCAAGAACCCTTTTCCCATCATAGTATATGTTTCCCAACATAGTGTATTTCTAGAACCAGACCAGGTCATTCACTGTTTCCCTCAACATGCCCTGCACTTTCACAGATCAGTGCTTTTGCTCTAGCTATTCACTGCCCTACAATGCCTTTCTTTTCCTCTCCATCCAGCATATTCTTATCACCCTTTGAGACATAGTTCAAACATCACTTATACTGTTGAAGCCTTCATGACTCACTTATCCAGGAGACAATTTGTCTCTCATTCCACTATGATTTGCCATTACATTATATCCTAATTATTTGTTTGCATGTCTGCCTTTGGGCTGAGACAGAGAGGCCCTTGAAAGCTACTTTTAATATTCTGTTGCTTAATTAAGCAAATTGGCAAAAATACAAATAGCTCGTGATGCTGAATTTAAAGCAATTATAACAGTATTTTGTTCTGCTTTCTATCTTACTGTTTTCCCTCTGCATTGACTCCCTCACAGCTAAATCTATTTGCTACTTTGGGACCCAGACACAGAAAACATCCCTATGCAAGGCTGATAAGCTTATCTGAAGAAAAAAGAAGAAAGAAAGAAAGAAAGAAAGAAAGAAAGAAAGAAAGAAAGAAAGAAAGAAAGAAAGAAAGAAAGAAAGAAAGAA